>NC_086004.1:2850000-3150000 GCF_030014385.1 Trichomycterus rosablanca
AAAAAAAAGAATGCACAAAGTTAGGAAGGTTAAAAATCTGTCTCAGATTTCAGGACTGACTAAATAATAGGTTAAATGTTTAAAAAAATAATAATAAACTAAACTAATTTGCACCAATAGCTCAGCTGTCTCCAGTGCCCTCTCGTGTCGCCTGTATCAGACCAGCCCCTGATAATGCAACCCACAAAAATCATTTTCCCATACTCATGCTAAGTGCATGTTTTAAAGCCAGACGTTGTGCTTGGTTCGTACTTTTCCACCCTGTTTTTCTCTGATGCAGCTAGATGATGCATTTTAATGCTTAATAAACGTCGTTTTATTCTGTTCTCTTTTTATAAATGTAAAAGCGGTCGTAGACTTTACGCGCAGTTAATATTTTTCTACAGTTTTAATCACAGGGCGGGGCTTCCGGGGTTCCATTTAAAGAAAAAACAACAAAAAAAAGCTCTCAGCACTCACAAGTGCAGATTTCTCTTGTGTGCTCGGTGGCTGAGATCAGTCGGTAACAAAACAGCACAAATAAGTCATAATTGTTATTAATACTTTAAAAAGCTTTTTTTCCTCCGAGTTCTCCTCCAGCACACAACAGAGAATCTCAGCGGTGCTGAAACGCATTTCATATACATTTGAAAGTGTGATGAATTATTAAACATTGAATTATTTGCAGAATTCGATGTCGGATGCAGCCTGTTTTCATTCTGATTCCGGCCGTGGAGCCTGATTTTAATAAGCTGAATAATAGAGCTCTGCATATAGAATCATTTTCTCGGGATTTTTGAAATCAGGTTTACATTCTTAGTTTGAAGTTGAATTTTTAAAGACTGGTTTTACTCGAGTGCAGTGATTTATACGTTTGGTTTCACTGTACAGATCTCATTACAGCCAGTACTTGTGGGTAATAAACTCCTTTTTAAGTCTTTTATTCTAAGTGGCAACTTTTAAACACTCCACATCTGTGAATCAAACGGAGTTGGTTTTTAGGATTTACACTGGTCGCGAGCATTTCGTTTCTTCAGGTTTTATTAGACGTGACTGTGATGTGTAACAGATGCCGAGCGCTTCCTGTTTTCTGAGCAGCACTGCTGGATAATATAATACAGATATACAGTAATGCCCTACTGTAACACTGCCATCCGATGTGAAACGGCAGCGCCGACTTACTGATTAACGTTTGAGCCGAGTCTAATGTGAAAAGTAAAACTGTAATCAGGGTTTCTGAACTGCAGTCCTGTCGGCACACTGATCTCCAGCTAAGGTTGAGAAACCGTGATCTAAAGTGATTAAAACTGAATTCTTTCCAAAAAGAAAAAGAAATCTTGTTTTATATTAGGATTAAACTTTAAGAGTGGAGGCCAAATTTCTCATGACTTCAAACTTTGATTTTTACTTTTTTGTGATTTCAATTGTTTTGTATGCATAATAAAATAAATGTTTTGCATAAGAACGTTGGCTTACGTCTCTTATTCTTCTGTAAGGCTGAGTTAAAACTGTGATTGATATTGAGGTGGGTGGGACTTTATTAAGCTGGTGTTTGGAAATCTGTACATGGTTTTGTTTCTTACAAGCCAGCAAGCATCAGTAATAATACAGTAGTTTATAATTTATATTCCTTTCAGCCACTATTATATAGTACTACAGTTAGAAGTGAAGAACCTCGGTGCAGCTTATCTGGGTGAAGCCGACGCCGGGTACTTTAATGAGGAAACCGAGCTCTTTGTGTGATTCTGAAGTGTTGAGACAATCACGCAAGTGGTCCTTACTGAAGAGACTGACTGATGGATACGTGTACCTGAGATTCTGTTAAATGTCATCAGTTAACAGTAAATGTAAGCCATGTTCACCAGCAACCTGGTGCCCAGAGTTGAATCTTCGCCATTGATTTATGATTGCCTATGTCTGAGGGGGTGGGGTGGCCAAAGTGGTGTGATGGATTGGTGCCACGTTCTGGGATTTCTGCCTTGTGCCCAGTGTTTCTGGTCATTTCCCAAAAACATGCACAATGTGGATTGTCGGCTGTAAATTGCAAATGTTCGTGTATGTTGCCCTGGAATGGTTTAGTGGACTAGAAAGAGCTACTACAGAAAGAGAAACTGAAGTCTTTTTTTATTATTTTATTAGAATAATGCAGGGAGAAGTTGGTCGAACATAAAAACCCTCAATTAAAAAAAAAAAAGCATCACAGCTTAGCACATGCTTTCTACACTTTAAGCTTTCAAACTTTTTTTTTTTTTTTTCTCCCCCTCTTTCACCAGCCAGCTGTGGTTTCTTACAGAGTTTTGTTCTGGATTCCTTTGCCGTTCATGCTGCCACCACATGTTGGTTGGTTTTCCACCTAAAAATCTTATGATCGTATGATAATGCTTGGACAGATTGAATTGTATTTTCTTAATATAGAAATTTTGGTGTTTTTACAAGAATTAGGGTGACAGTGGCTTGGTGGGTAGCACCGTCACCTTACAGAAGAAAGGTCCTGGGTTTGGTCCCCTGGTGGATCGGTCCGGGTCCTTTCTGTGTGGATTTTGCATGTTCTCCCCGTGTCTGCATTTTGATTTCCTCCGGGAGCTCCGGTTTCCTCCCACAGTACAAAGACGTGCAAGTGAGGTGAACTGAAGATACCAAACTGCCCATGACTGTGTTTGACATTAAAGACTTGAACTTTCTTGAATCTTGTGTAATGAGTAACGACCGTTTCTGTCATGAATGTAACCAAAGTTTAAAACATGCCGTTAAAATCCTAATTAATAATATTTTCGGCCAACCTCCCCCTACCCTCTAAAAAATAACTTCAGTTTCTCTTCCTGTATTAGCGCTCTAGTAAAAAAAAAAACTTGATCATTTCCAGTTTCTCATAGTAGTTCCACTACCACATACATGATCCGTAAACCGTCTAGCACATGCCTTCAAACTCCTCAAACTGTTTAACCTCACTAGCCAGCTGGGGCGGCACAGTGGCTAAGTGGGTAGCACTGTCACCTCATAGCAAGAAGGTCCTGGGTTCAAACCCCAGGTGGGGCGGTCCAGGTCCTTTCTGTGTGGAGTTTGCATGTTCTCACCGTGTCTGTGTGGATTTCCTCCGGGTGCTCCGGTTTCCTCCCACAGTCCAAAGACATGCAAGTGAGGTAAATTGGAGACACTAAATTGTCCATGACTGTGTTTGATATAACCTTGAGAAGTGATGAATCTTGTGTAATGAGTAACTACCGTTTCTGTCATGAATGTAACCAAAGTGTAAAATCCTAATAAACAAACAAACTAGCCAGCTGTGGTTTCTTGCAGGGTTTTGTTCTGTATTCCTTTGGCATTCATGCTGCCACTTCTGGTTTGTGGGTTTTTTCTTCCCTAAAATCTGGTGTGGCATTGCTTGGACAGATTGGATTGTATTTTCTTAATATAACATGTTTATACATTATACATATGATAATATAATTTGGCTTCAACAAAAAAAATACAAATAATGGAGTAATAGTGAGCCAAATATCAGCCTCCTAGTTACAACCGACGCTCCACATGATTCCTGTGATTTCTCACGGTCACTATAACAGGTCAGGAGTCTAATCTGTCATTGTGTGGATTTAAAAGTCCATAAATTAGTGCATGTTTGGCTTTAAGAATACATTTCTGTCTCTGACTCTCTCTTCATTGTTGCTATTTGTTCTTCTGTCTCTTCGCTGCCTAATTTAAGCTGCCCACCTGCCAAATAGCAGGGTCATTACTGTCCTCTGTCTTGTTCTTGCAGCCTGTCACACTTTCCTCCACACACTCATTGTTTCTACTGTTGGATCCCCAGTCACACATATTACACTTTATATTTATCATGATTCAGATTCCTGTCTTCATCTCTTCCCTGTTTTTGAGCTCCTGGTTGACAGCATGTTCTGATCTGTCAGTTGTGCTGCTTTTTTTACCTGCGTGATCGTTCTAAAATATCAGTTTAATCTGTTTTACCGATTCCTTTAAGCTGTTCTAATGAATCGAACAGTGCAGTTCAACCAATTAACCAATGATATAAAACCTAAAACCACCTCCTTGTTTCTACACTCACTGTCCATTTTATCAGCTCCACTTACCATACAGAAGTTCTACAATTACTGACTGTAGTCCATCTGTTTCTCTACATACCATTTTAGCCTGCTTTCACCCTGTTCTTCAATGGTCAGGACCCCCACAGCACCACCACAGAGCAGGTATTATTTAGGTGGTGGATCATTCTCAGCACAGCAGTGACACTGACATGGTGGTTGTGTGTTAGTGTGTGTTGTGCTGGTATGAGTGGATCAGACACAGCAGCGCTGATGGAGTTTTTAAATACCGTGTCCACTCACTGTCCACTCTATTAGACACTCCTACCTAGTTGATCCACCTTGTAGATGTAAAGTCAGAGACGATCGCTCATCTATCACTGCTGTTTGAGTCGGTCATCTTCTAGACCTTCATCAGTGGTCACAGGACGCTGCCCACGGGGCGCTGTTGGCTGGATATTTTAGGTTGGTGGATGATTCTCAGTCCAGCAGTGACAGTGAGGTGTTTAAAAAAACTCCACTCATACCAGCACAACACTCACTAATACACCACCACCATGTCAGTGTCACAGCAGTGCTGAGAATGATCCACAACCTAAATAATACCTGCTCTGTGGGGGTCCTGGCCATAGAAGAACATGGTGAAAGGTGGTAACAAAGCATGCAGAGAAACAGATGGACTACAGTCAGTAATTGTAGAACTACAAAGTGCTTCTATATGGTAAGTGGAGCTGATAAAATGGACAGTGAGTGTAGAAACAAGGAGGTGGTTTTACTGTTATGGCTGATCAGTGTAGATCCTCATTCCATCTGTTTTCATCACACTAGAACATGTCACTCGGTTTTCAAACAATGTTTTTTAGTCCAAAGCGCAGCAGCAGCATCAGCTTTCTCTGCACTGGTCCTCATTTATTGTCCTACTTTTCTCACATCACTGGCTCGTACACCCACTGACCGACAGCCGCGTCCCACCACCAGCTTTCATCTTGTGTGTGGTCCAAATCAATAGCACAGACATGCCATGTTTTCTACCATCCACAGAAGCGTCCGCTTCTCTGGCGTCACATCCCAGCTGGGTGTTCTGTTTCCGGCTTTGAAACACGGTGTTAAAAGCTTTTATTTATTTATATCCTTGTTTTTTGCTTGTTAACTAAAATAAGTTATTCAACGTAAGGCAAAATTCAGACCTGTAAGGATTGCAGTACAGATTATTTAATTATTATTATTATATGCAATTAATATTGATTATGTTATATAAATATCAAATTCACTGGAGTTTTTGGGTTGTTAATGATTTGTGCAACTGTTCTTTTGCTCTGGCTGACTGGAACACATTTAAAAACAAGCTGAGAACTTACAAACAAGTTTATCTGAGGGGAGCTTTGCATGGGGATTCTGTGACAAAATAATTGGAATTCTTTCATTTATCCAAGCAAAAGTTCGTATTAATTTATACACCATCAGCCATAACATTAAAACCACCTCCTTGTTCTACACTCACTGTCCATTTTATCAGCTAAACTTTGTAGTTCTACAATTACTGACTGTAGTCCATCTGTTTCTCTACATCCTTTGTTAGCCCCCTTTCACCCTGTTCTTCAATGATCAGGACCCCCACAGAGCAGGTATTATTTAGGTGGTGGATCATTCTCAGCACTGCAGTGACACTGACATGGTGGTGGTGTGTTAGTGTGTGTTGTGCTGGTATGAGTGGATCAGACACAGCAGTGCTGCTGGAGTTTTTAAACACCTCACTGTCACTGCTGGACTGAGAATAGTCCACCAACCAAATATATCCAGCCAACAGCGCCCCGTGGGCAGCGTCCTGTGACCACTGATGAAGGTCTAGAAGATGACCGACTCAAACAGCTGCAATAGATGAGCGATCGCCTCTGACTTTACATCCACAAGGTGGATCAACTAGGTAGGAGTGTCTAATAGAGTGGACAGTGAGAAAACTCCAGCAGCGCTGCTGTGTCTGATCCACTCATACCAGCACAACACACACTAACACACCACCACCATGTCAGTGTCACTGCAGTGCTGAGAATGATCCACCACCTAAATAATACCTGCTCTGTGGTGGTCCTGTGGGGGTCCTGACCATTGAAGAACAGCATGAAAGGGGGCTAACAAAGCATGCAGAGAAACAGATGGACTACAGTCAGTAATTGTAGAACTACAAAGTGCTTCTATATGGTAAGTGGAGCTGATAAAATGGACAGTGAGTGTAGAAACAAGGAGGTGGTTTTAATGTTGCAAATGATTTGATTGTATTTTATCGAAGGCTATTTAAGGGTTACTGCAGGACAGGGAAGCACCGGGCGCAGGGCAGGAACCCCCAGGTCAGGGCACCAATCCATCACAGCGCTCCTTCTGTCACTTTTCTCAGGCACAGCCAATCGTGTTCGTATAGAAGTTCAGCTGCTAATAGAGGTGGTGGGGTAGCGTAACAGA
Source organism: Trichomycterus rosablanca (assembly GCF_030014385.1). Lineage (NCBI taxonomy): Eukaryota > Metazoa > Chordata > Actinopteri > Siluriformes > Trichomycteridae > Trichomycterus > Trichomycterus rosablanca. The sequence continues at coordinate 2,856,477 of NC_086004.1, forward strand.
CCGCCGTGGCACCCGGGCACCTCCATAAAAAAAAGATAACCCTCCTAAATGAGTTTGCGCCTGCCTCGCTCATCTACTCGCTCCCCTGGGCTTTGGCGTGTCGAGCCACATTTTGAGTAGCTGTAAAGCCTGCGGTAGGAGGGGTGCCCACCCCCCGTGGCGTGTTAACACTGCACCCTGCTTCCAGCTCTTTTAATGAGCTTTCTTGTGTTGTCTTTGGCAGGAAGGAGCAGAATACTAATGCTAATCTGTACTGTAGCAGATGAGAATAAAGTGTTTAGAATTAAATGATTTCTTTTGTCACTCTGGTGCTTTTGTTCTGGAACCAAATCTGTTCTCATCGGGGGGTCAGTATGTTTGGGTGAGCGTGAAACTGGGGTGCTGGGACATCGGACAAGGGGGCAATCGATTATAGGGCACGTCACATGCACATCTGGGGAAGATTTAGAGCAGTCAGTTTATTTACTTCATGCTGTTGCATGACATTGGGAGAACATGCTAAACTTTACAACAACATAGACTGCAGAAGAAAATCGATCCCACGTCCCCAGAACCCTAATGTTGAATTCAGAAGTCAGTTTAAGACTTAACTGTATTGCATAAGTCCATTCCATTTGCATCGACGCTTTATCCTGGTCAGGGTCTCTGTGGGTCTGGTTCAAACCAAAAAAATCAAAAGCAAGGCAGGGATACCCTGGACAGGGCACCAATCTGTCCCACAGGTTCAGCAATCTCCCCGCTTCCCACTGAGATTCAAACCCTTAGTATAGCTAGCTTAGTATAGTCTACATCAGTGGTCCCCAACCACCGGTACCGGTCCGTGGGTCATTTAAAAAATAAATAATTAGAGATTGTTTTTATTACAAGAGAAATGAAAAATGCTTCCGTTTCCAACATCCTATCTTTGTGAAGCAGGATTTTCTACAGTGATGGCACTTAAGGAACACACTTCGGGTGTTATTGTCTCCCACTGATTTTCCATCACTGGTGAGTAGTATCGGTATACACTTTGTGTTTCTTATTATGCTTATCGTATAATTGTATTTTAAATCCCCCGTGAAATGATATCTTATATGAAACCGGTCTGTGGTGCAAAAAAAGGTTGTGGAGCTCTGGTCTACATATTTCGACATATAGGGTGTATTTTCGAAAACCTAGTGAGCTCTGCCTTGCTGTCTTACTGCCTACATGGGCAGCTGCCTCAGTAGAGAGGATTCCAACAAGTCAATGACTTATAAGGCGGTTTATTCGAACGCGCTATTTAGACAGTGATTCCATCGGGTTTCGCTTACTAAGCTAACACAGTTAGCATCTTGCCATTCAAACCAATGGGATGGGGTGGCACAACGCGCTAGCATGTCATATAACATCTCCCTCCGTGTACCGTAATCGGTTAAATTCGCTGACAGCACGAATTTGCAAATAAAAACACTTGTGCAAGTTTATACAAATTAAAGATCAATAATAATTTATTTATGTTTGAAAATAACTCGTTTCTCCGCACCGTCAGCCATGTTTTTTTGTTTTTGTTTTTCTGTGAGAGAAGAGCTGCCGCACTGAATGCTGGGATTGCCTTGATCGCTAAGGACGCTTCCGATGCTCACTCGTTCTTGAGTCAAAATAACATTGAAATTTTAAGATGCCTAACTAGGCAGCATATTAAGGCATCTAGGATTTCGAACAGCCTCCTTCTCGGGAGCGAGCGTAGGATGATGTAAAATGCGTCTATGTAGAGAGAGAGCTAGCTTTTCGAACACACCCCATGTCTACGTAAATATGTTTGTGGTCTGAGCAAAAAAATTTAATCCCACTCAGTGCAGAACTTGTTGGTGACGGTCAACCGTGTCAAGGATTTTTCATCTTCTTATCTTCTCACTTGTATTAACTCAGCTGTGCTCAGTACTGATCCTCCTCATAAATCCTGAGGGCAGGTCGGTATCTCTGTAACCTTGACCCGTGTGCTTCAGCGCTTTGCAGTGAGTGGAGTCAATGTTAATAAGATCACAGATTGCGGCCCAGATTTTTTCCATTAGCTGCTATAACTTTAGACGACACGCTCCACATGTCCTCTGGGATTTCTGACACATTCTCAGGTCGTGTGCTCAGTTTGTTCTGTAAAAATCTTGTTACAGAAGTCGATGCAGAAAGTCAATAAAGTGAGAAACTCTAAATACTAATTGCTCCCGGGTGGCACAGAGGTCTGTTATGCTCACTGTGACAGAGACCCGGGTTCACCCCGGCGGGGCATCTACACAGACATGATTGGATATGTCTGGGGGGGTGGCTGAAGCCCTGTGATGGATTATCGTCCTGTCCACGGTGATTCGGTTTTGAACCCAATCTTTCGGGTGGAAATGTTGTGACCCCGACCAGGATAAAGCGGTTAATGAAAATGAAAATGCTCCCAGTGACTAGTGTGTGTCACTGATAAATAAAAGAGAAACTGGTGGCTTTTGTACCAAAGCAACATACAATATAATCCACTCCCCTACTGATTTAAAAAATATTATTATATTATATACACTCATCAGCCATAACATTAAAACCACCTCCTTGTTTTTACACTGTCCATTTTATCAGCTCCACTTACCATATAGAAGCACTTTGTAGTTCCTTAATGGTCAGGACCCCCACAGAGCAGTATTTATTTAGGTGATGAATCATTCCATGGATCATGGTGGTGTGTTAGTGTGTGTTGTGCTGGTATGAGTGGATCAGACACAGCAGCGCTGCTGGAGTTTTTAAATACCGTGTCCACTCACTGTCCACTCTATTAGACACTCCTACCTAGTTGTTCCACCTTGTAGATGTAAAGTCAGAGACGATCGCTCATCTATTGCTGCTGTTTGAGTCGGTCATCTTCTAGACCTTCATCAGTGGTCACAGGATGCTGCCCATGGGATGCTGTTGGCTGGATGTTTTTGGTTGGTGGACGATTCTCAGTCCAGCAGTGACAGTGAGGTGTTTAAAAACTCCAGCAGCGCTGCTGTGTCTGATCCACTCATACCAGCACAACACACACTAACACACCACCACCATGTCAGTAATACCTGCTCTGTGGTGGTCCTGACCATTGAAGAACAGCATGAAACAAATGGACTACAGTCAGTAATTGTAGAACTACGAAGTGCTTCTATATGGTAAGTGCAGCTGATAAAATACAGTGTGTGTAGAAACAAGGAGGTGGTTTTAATGTTATGGCTGCCTTTTTCTTTGCCTTTTTACTTCATTTATCCCAATTTGTAACATGCAGAAGCGCTGACTGTTTACGAGACCTTGAGTTAATAAATCACATTTCTGAGGATGCTGCTGATTGATGTTTAATTAACTTACGATTCAAATTGAGCTGTTAGAGGCAAGAGTACTCTCGAACCCATCTGGAACATTGCATTTGGTTAAAAAGGAAGAAGACATACTGGCACAGTGAGCTATATTCCTCTGTGTGTAAGCGTCTGAGAGCAGTATGAAGTAATAAGGCAATGAAAGGTTAGTACGTGACATTTTTATATTTTTGAGAAACCTGCGTGATTAACATTTTGGATTCAGTTTTTTGCCTGTTAACCGGCAGCCCTGAGGATAACTAGACATCAGGGGTAATTAGTAGTGACAGGCGTGTTACCCCACATGCTATTTAAAACCATTACAAATGGTTTAACAGCTTTAACCGAAATCATTTATTCATGGTAAAAAAAAAACAGCTCAGCTGAAAACTTTATAAAGATGTACACCCACATGTACAGAGATCGTTTTTTAAATACTTTAATCATTTTTTACAAATTCAAAAAAGATCTACCTAGTTTTAGTAATTCACATAATTATTACGTGCCAACAATACAAATGCACAACAGCTGTGTGGTCCAGACATGCTCGACTTCTGGGTCCATTTGTCAGTTTTGATCAAAACAAGAGCGAGATTAAAACAACAGAACATTTTCTCCTCGAGTTCAGCATCTCATGCCTTTTCATTTAGAGATGACAAAGCGTTCACTACTTTGTCTCACGTTCAGAAAAACCAAAACGTTTAGTGCTGCAAAGGCACTGACAAAATTAAAAGTGCTTTTAAAATCACCTAATAAATCAAAAACAAAATCACATAAATAGTTCTAAAAAATCAGCTGATGGAGTGAACCGTTCATGCACATGCATCTCTTTAATCACACTTAAACCTATATATGGGTCCAAGCCCTAATCTTCATGATTCGTTTAGTTTGGGATTTGCATAACGTGAGTAATCGGGGTATTTCTTACTAAGGCTGAGGAATAAAAATCTTTATTCAGATCAGGCACTGCTGTTACCCGCAGCATGTCTCCTACCACTCCACACCAGCTCACGTTTTAGTGCATTTCTGAATGTAGGTAAATGCACCCCCACACACACACACTAAGTTCATTAATCTGTGGACTGCTTTACAATCTGAACATTATCAATTTAAGTGTCATAAAATAAAATAAACCAATACAGATTAACCTTTGTATGTATTAGGTATCATTTTTACTGTAACAGGTCATTGAGGACACAGCACGTTTCTTTAGCCTGTGGATATAAATAACGGCTGCCAGTGTCAATGTCTCCTCTGTAATAATGTGTTTTTTGTTCATATCAGCATGATTATCACACTCAAAAAAACTAGATGTGTCAGCACCGGTGTGTGTGTTTGTGTGTGTGTGTGTGTGTTATTAAACTTAAACTATAATGCAGCCTTCAAGAGCTAATAATGAAAAACACGAAGTCCTATGGAAGCAGAATTTATTTGGTCTGCTTTAATCCATCATTTCTATTTGTACATGCAAGGAAAGGGCGGCACGGTGGCTAAGTGGGTAGCACTGTCGCCTCACAGCAAGAAGGTCCTGGGTTCGATTCCCAGGTGGGGCGGTCCGGGTTCTTTCTGTGTCTGTGTGGCTTTCCTCCGGGTGCTCCGGTTCCCTCCCACAGTCCAAAGACGTGCAAGTGAGGTGGATTGAAGATATAACCTTGTGACCTGATGAATCTTGTGTAATGAGTAGCTACCGTTTCTGTCATGAATGTAACCAAAGTGTAAAACATGATGTTAAAATCCTAATAAACAAACAAACATATATGTAAGGAAAGCTATTTTCAGGCACCTCAGATGGAATGGTTCCAATGATCACTTTTAATTAAACAGTGCTTCTTATAATTTGTAACTCTTCTTCTTTTCCTAGGCCTTTGTCCCATTCGGTTACGGGGTCGGCTCTCGGCGGATCACGATCCGCGCATCAATTTGGCACAACTTTTACGCCGGATGCCCTTCCTGACACGACCCTCCCTATTTTTATCCGGGCTTGGGACCGGCACTACAATGCACTGGTTTTGTGCATCTAGCGGCCAGGTACCTATAGGACAATTCAGTGTTTCCAATTAACCTGGTGGCATGTCTTTGGACTGTGGGAGGAAACCGGAGCACCCGGAGGACACGGGGAGAACATGCAAACTCCGCACAGAAAGGACCCGGACCGCCCGACCTGGGGCTCGAACCCAGGACCTTCTTGCTGTGAGGCGACAGTGCTACCCACTAAGCCACCGTGCCGCCCTACTTATCATTTGTAACTAAAAAGTCAAAATAAGTGCTTACGCAGTTCAGATGCATTGTGAATTGTTTTCGAGTTAAACTGTAACTGCAATCATATTAAATGCTGAGCAGCCTGAAGATTCTTACATTAATTTATTACTATTTATAATCTCTTGTCTCTTTGTTTCTACTAAGTGTCTTCTCCGACTGCACACGTATGCATCTGGAACAATTACAGTGTTTTTATTACAAATATATAATCTACATCCATTTCACTGACTTACATGATGATATAAATTCAGTTGTTCGTTTATAAAAAGAATTCTTCAAGTTTTAATGTGGACACACTTCAGGAAGCACTCTTTCATATTGTTTCCCAGATAAACGGATGTGAGAGACCCACTGATTAAAGACTAGCTTGTGTTCCCAGCAGGGTTCTTTCTATCCTTTTTATACATTATAGACATGTTGCTACTAAGCCCAACTTCACTCAAACCTGCACAAAATAGTTCTGATGAAGTCTAAAACAATCGTATAAATTGTTACAAATGTCTGCATGACTTAAGTACTGCTGGCAAAGGGTTTTGAAAAAATGTAAATATGGGCCTATCTGTAAATTGTGCTAGACCACTACTGCTGGGATCCAGGGTTCAAATCTCCAGCGGTGCACATACAGACATGATTGGCTGTGTCTGATTGATGGTTGAGGCTTTGCAATGGACTGCTGTCCTGTTCGGTGTGTGTTACTGCATTGCTCCCAGTGATTCTGGGGAAGCCCGACCCACCGCTGCCCTGACCAGGATAAATTATGATCAATTACTGATAGGTGTGTTAATTACTTATATAATATCACATGATTTTGTTGTCTCTCAAAAAGAAGAAACACAAGCAGTGTATGCGGTGACAACCTTGGAGTTACGGTACTGGACCAGTGATCAGTAGGCTGCTGGTTTAAGCCTCCCCACTTGCACCAGTTGCTACTCTTGGGCCCCAGAGCAAGGCCCTTAACCTTTATTTGCTTGAAAAGTAATCAGTCAGAGTTATAAGTTGCTTTAAAAAAGTGTCTGCTAGGCCGCTCAGGTGGCGCAGCGATAAAAACACACGCTGGAACCAGAGCTGGGATCTCGAATACATCGTATCATATCGAATCTCAGCTCTGCCTGCCGGCTAAGGCTGAGCGGCCACATGAACAACGATTGGCCTGATTGGTGGCGCCTGCACAGAGATGAGAAAAGAGTGCTGTCAGGGTGTGTCGTGGGTCTGCTTCGTTCTCCTCGATCAGAGCGGGGATCGGCATTGGTGGAGAGGAAGCATGATGCAATCAGGCAATTGGACGTGCCTAAAAAGGGAGAAAATGCATAAAGAAAATATAAAAAATAAATAAATAAATAAATAAATAAATAAATAAATAAATAAATAAATAAAGTGTCTGCTAAATGATGTATGACTGAAGTTTTAAACTATTAATAAAATATATATGGCTAGAAAGTGAAGAGACACAGAAGCTAATGTACAAGAGTCTCATCTTACACTCTGATTGGCTGTTTCAGCTCCCACTACTACATGACTGATCAACATGAACTTCAAACATCCTAGAAAATATCAGGCTCTGTGACAGGGGGAATCCTGGCTGCTAAAGTGCTTACACTACGTAAGCAAACATATCAGACATGCACCGACCTTATTCACTGATTGAGAGAAGGCCCGGGCACATCTCAAAAGTTTGTTGGTTGATATTTGATAACAATATCTGGCCCAGTGTGCATTAGGATTAGCAGACATACAGTACTTAAACTGGTTTGTTATGGTCATCGTGCATTTGGAAGTTCGGGATTTGTGATTAAATTATCTATATCGATGATAAATGTTTCACTCTACAGTTAAGCTGCCTATAGATTTTTCTCAGCAGGTTTTCTCTGTGAAGCATTTGTCATAAGGTCTCGTCTCTCACACGTAATTCCCATTGAGAATTACTGACTGTGAATGAACGGACTGTCATTGGCAAGACGGGTTCTCCTCGTGCGGCCCCACAGATTGCCGTTTAGGGCAAAGGATCTTAGCGAAGGCCCGGCGGAAGCTGCTGTGACACAGTGGGTACAGGAAAGGGTTAATAGCAGAGTTAAGCCATAGAAGCCAGAACGTGACTTCATACCAGTGGTGTTCTATACACGTGCCGCTGCAGACAGCCCGAATGATCATGAGCAGGGTGTAGGGGGCCCAGCAAACTCCAAAAACACACACAATTATAGCCAGAGACTTGGCGATCTTCTTGTCCCGCGAGAGACGCGAATGCTCCGCGTTTCTTGACTGCACCTGTGCTTGAATCATGCGAGTCCTTAACCAGCAGCTCAAACCTTCTTTCTTTTTATTGACCGTCTTCAAGGACAGAGACACAGAGTTGCTGCAGCTGGGCTCTCCAATGGAGGATGGGGAGACCTCGTCTTCCTCCATCACAGCTGAAACGGTGGCTGGTTCGCTGGAGGAGACCTTTCTAGTTCTGACAAAAAACACGGAGGACGAAGGTGACGCAGAGACATCTACCACCCTCCAGCCGTCCTCTCGCTCGATATCTCGGTGGGCTTGCCGGCTCCTGTTTCTGCGCTGGATGTTGAGGTAGATGCTGAGGTTGAAGAAGGTCACAGAGATGAACGGTGAGAAGAATTCAAAAGTAGATGCACTGAGTAGAAAGTACCACGTGCAGTAAAACTCGGCGTAGCACTCATCGGCCGGGACGATGCTCTCGCCGGCCACCAGTTCCCAGAAAATAATGGCTGGACCGTAAAGAAGAAATGCCAACAGCCACACGGCCAGCATCTTTCCCACAGCGTGCCGAGTCATTCCCTGCTGTGCCCGGTACCTCACCTGGAAAACGGGGTACACAGGTATATCAGTATCTTTCCCGGGGGGGTGATATAAATGAAAGGGGGCTAACAAAGCATGCAGAGAAACAGATGGACTACAGTCAGTAATAGTAGAACTACAAAGTGCTTCTATATGGTAAGTGGAGCTGATAAAATGGACAGTGAGTGTAGAAACAAGGAGGTGGTTTTAATGTTATGGCTGATCTGTGTATGTTTTGGACCACCATCCCACTGGAAGATCCAGTAACAACCCATTTTTGATTTGCACTTAAAAAGAAGATGAAGATGGTCTATCCAAAGAGTTCTTTGAATGAGAAAATTAATTAGTTGTCCCACATCCCATAAAGTAATTTAGCAGATGATTGCATTAGATGTGTCTTCTTATTAAACTCATTAAGTGGTGTGGCAGTTCAATTTACAAACAATACTGTGAGAGAAGTCTAGATACCGACTGGGTTTTGCACTGCTTGGTCATTCCATTTTAGCTGTACGTGTTCATGGAATGTACTTACATTTCCCAAAATGTCCCAACTTTTCCCCAAAACGGGGTTTGTAGAAATGATTGAACTATTATGCAATAAATCATAAACTGGTAATCGATTAATTACTTAAATTAAAATCATAAATGAAGCTGTATGGAGCCTAATGCCTGGTAATCTCTGTGATGGATTGGTGTCTTGTCCAATTCGGAAGCTGGACCCAACGTGACCATAATCAGGATAAAGTGGTGGTAACATTAACGTTTTTTCAGATATGCGACAGCAGTTTAATACACCAGACCACAACGTCTGAGACTCAGGAATTAAGTCTAATATTTTAGTCAAACAGCCGGGCACTCAACACACTTGTGCTTAGTTGTGCATAAGGGTGTGAGGCGAAATGAGCCATCGCCTCTTTGTCACTGCAATGGCAACTACTACTGCCAGCACAAGGTGCACTATAATATGAAGAGAGAAATGTGATTGTCCATATGTGCTCATGCTCTCAAAATCTGCCACTGGCCAGCATAAAGCTGTGGCTCGCAGCTTCAGACCTGTCGGAGGAGGCATGTGTTAGCCTGCGGCCATCATCTGCTAGCATGGGTATTGTGTAGCTGGCAGTGGTTTCCAGAGTGCATGGGGAAATCAGGTGTATCCAAATTGGGACAATGCAAAAAATATCTATTATATTTTTTATAACTTAAGCTAAATGCCATGCAACAGTGTTGTTCAGGGGTTAAGGTACTAGTGATAAATAAGGTCATTTGGTCAAGCTCTGTCACCACCAACAGTTGGTCCCTGAGCAGGGCCCTTAACTCTTAATTGATTGCACTGTAATTGGTTACAACTGTAAGTCATTATGAATAAAATGCTTATGCAATCTGTCATAAATGTATCAGGACATGGTTGCTTCCATCCTGTTGTAACGTATTTAGTGCAAACCCACAAGATTTTCCTTTCCTGAAAGATGGTCTTTTTAGGGTTTTAGGGTCATGTTTTACACTTTGGTTCCATTCATGACAGGACAGGTAGTCCACCACAGACAATTAATCTACTTGTATCTCCAGTTCACGTCACTTGCATGTCTTTGGACTGTGGGAGGAAAGCAGAGCTCCCAGAGGAAAGCCACAACTGTTTGAAGTAAAAGACTAATTTTAATTCCTTTTTGCGTGATCAAGGTCTAATAATATTCTAATAATTGTAATGAGTTTATTTCTTAGCCTAACCAAACACACCCGACATTAATATTCACTTCAGAACCAAGATGCTGTCTGTGACTAAGTTGGTCGGGACTCATTGATTTAGAACTGTCTATAATCACTAGTTTAAGTGAACTACAAGTTTCAGTTCTACTTCGCTAATATTAAACACTATTCAAACATTGTGTATTATGTCTTTTACAGCTTTTAAAGATTTGAAGTGATAATTTATCATTAAATTAAATGTACGCATTCTTTTCTATATTTCAAATAGTTGAAGCATGATTACTTGATACATTTGGCAAAGTAGCTGCACTGCTGTTGTAGCTAATAAAAAAGGGAAGCTGGCAGCGTAGAAATTTTAGCCTCCAAATTCATGGACATTCTTAGTTTCTGTCAAAAAATCCTATCAATGTGGGGCTTGCAGGTGTATTTATAGGAAAGCTTCTTTTACTTATTTATCACGGTGAAATTCAGGTCTTAAACAACATACAACATAGTTAATAGTGTTAAATATATAGTATCCTTGCTCATTTTGTAATAATTTGTCATGTATTTAGTAGAATACACTGTGGACTGGAACACAGATGTAGATGGTTGGCTAGAGGCTATAAGAACCGCTTATAAAGGGAAAATTGTGCAAGTGATAGTAACTGAAATGGTGCCAGTTTCAGACATTTAGCTCCCCGGTGTATCGCTGCTGTTGCCTTGCTCTGGGAAATATTCATATTTGCAGGAAATGACAAACACAGTGGGCCGTGTGATAAAATCTTCACATTATAAATAGCACTCATCCTATAGCAGAGTTATAGTTTAGTTGTCGGCGCTGTGTGACCTGACTAAACTCTGACAGTGATAAGATAGTAGCATCAGAGTTAATTTGCTTGCTAGCTATGAAAAGGCTGGTGAATATTATCTCAAACGGTTGATGGCAGAGAATCTTACAGTTTATTCAGAACTGAATGCTCATTTAAAATGCTTTGCTTTACTTTAGGCTCACAGCTGGGCTTTTTCCCCCTGCTAAGCAGGATGGGGTTTCAGACTGACAGGAAATGATCAGCTATGCACCCTATACTGCTTTAGATGAGCTTCACAGCAGTCTAGTGAGGTATATTTAGAGTGAGGCAGTTCATTTAGAGAAGGATTTTACATTCATGGTAAACAAAAGAGCATCATTAATCATTTTATTTACTTCTGCTGTGTTGTTGCAATATTCCTGATTTACTTTATGATTTTTTGGCTCTTTAGTAACTTATTATTTAAAGTACACCTTATATTTAAGTGATTCTTACTGGTCTGAAATAAACACTATGGTGGTGGAGTTGAGCTTTTTGTGATGCTTCGGGTGGAAGTTGGGGTAGTGTAGAATACAGCACGTTTTATAAACTGGCCAGCAATTTTTGGTATCATTACCCTTCCATCAGGCCGAGGCTTCAGCCACATGAAGACCAGAACGACCAGGCTACAAAGACGCTTTTTTCCACAATCCATAATGCTCATGAACAATTGAACACTACTGAACTGTTAATGCTCGGGACACTTGTACATCTAAAACTGTCTATTTAATTTATATAATTGCATACACAGGACTTTAGCGTTCACTTCCATTTCTTATTTATATATTTTTCTAGTTTTTATATTGCACAAAACACTGCACCTTTTCAAACCAACAATGTGAATTGCACATGCCAATGTTTACAACGTTTACAGGTAAGAATGTGTGTGTTAAAGACAGAGTGAGCTGTGTGAATAAGATTGTCTTACTGTATTTTTCGTGCACTGCAAGCATCTATGTAAGCAAAAACAAATTCCTTGTATGTGTGAGCATACTTGACCAATAAAGACTGATTCTGATTATGACCCTGTTGTATTTTTTAAAGAAATTAAGAAACATTGTGTTGCGCTACTTAATTACAAGCGCCTAATGTTTAGTTAGTTATTATATTAATGCTCATGGTTTGGAAATGGGGTGTCCAACAAGTATATGATCAGCTGTCCACATACATAAAATAACTCCATGTTTTTTATGCAGATGTAGAGATGTACTTAGTCCTCTCAACCACTCATACGAGACAGATTCCCATATTTACTTCAAGATGTAATTAAAGTTTGCGCTTCCTTTGGATTCATGTGTTTGTTTGTGTTCTCTGTCTCGTTATCCATGTAATCCAATTTTACAGCTGAAAAAAGTGAAGTTTTCTGGCTGGAGTTCACCTGGGTCTTAGCATTCAGATGGCTGAGAGAGTTAATAAAGGAGCGCTTTTCAAATAGTGTCAGCGTGAGTCTCCTAATGTGTCTAGTTTCCTGGTTTCTTGAAAACTGAAATTTATCACAATATACCAAATACCATGTATCTTTATTATTGAACACAGCATCAAATTGTGTTAGTTTCCAGTAAATCCTATTCTGTCCCGAACATTTAAAAAGAAACCAAAAGTCGTGTTTTAGTACTTCTTTAAAAAACAAAGTTAAAAATAACTTACAAATAAAGACCGACATGCTATTTCCTGTTTTGAACGCTCATTATTCCCTCATAAAATTTTCCTTCTCAGTATATTTTATTGCCCCCATGCTGTTTGATATGCTTATGTTTGGAAGGAGCTCGTAAGTAAAGTTAGAGTTACATATACTGAACACATCCACAGACATGTTAGGATTGATGGAACAGTGGATGCAATGTCACTGTTAGACTTAGTGTAGTATCAGACATGCTCCAGACACTAAACAAAAAAAAGAATAGTAAAGTGATCGGTTTGTTTTAGTGATGCCTCGAGTGTCAGAACTGTCAGTAAGAACGTTTTCATATTTTGACAAGCTGTATGTGAGTACCAATTTTAGACAAAACACCATGATTCTCAGAAATCTTAGGCTGCATGGAATAAATTCAGATCATCCATCTATACTGTAACTACGGCAGAATAAATTAATGTTCCTTCTATGCTGAAGAACAATTTCCTTCTCATGTCACTTTCGTTGTTAGTACTAATTTTAGTTGACATTTAGGAATGAATTACCAACAGACCTATTTACACCTAAAACCTTGTAATACTGCATATTTATGCTGTCTGTAGATTACATAAATTAATAAATTGCAATTACTTGGAAATAAACTGGAACAAACATAATGATGAAATCAAATTGTCTGTCTTAGCAAAATGGTGACAAATAACAAAGAGCTATTCTGCATTTAAGGATTTAATAGCTGACTGCAGTAGCACATTTTATTTTATTTTCATCCAACAGATTCATCCTGGTCAGTCATTAATATCAGTTATGATATATCTGGCTGTTCTACCCAACCAAATTATTAACAGACTAAATTAAACAAACACTAGGATCTGTTTAAATCAGACACACGTACACTGATCAGCCATAACATTAAAACCACCTCCTTGTTTCTACACTCACTGTCCATTTTATCAGCTCCACTTACCATATAGAAGCACTTCGTAGTTCTACAATTACTGACTGTAGTCCATCTGTTTCTCTACATACTTTTTTAACCTGCTTTCACCCTGTTCTTCAATGGTCAGGACCCCCACAGGACCACCACAGAGCAGGTATTATTTAGGTGGTGGATCATTCTCAGCACTGCAGTGACACTGACATGGTGGTGGTGTGTTAGTGTGTGTTGTGCTAATACGAGTGGATCAGACACAGCAGCGCTGCTGGAGGTTCTAAATACCGTGTCCACTCACTGTCCACTCTGTTAGACACTCCTACCTAGTTGTTCCACCTTGTAGATGTAAAGTCAGAGACGATCGCTCATCTATTGCTGCTGTTTGAGTCGCTGCCCACGGGGCGCTGTTGGCTGGATATTTTTGGTTGGTGGACTGTTCTTAGTCCAGCAGTGACAGTGAGGTGTTTTAAAACTCCAGCAGCGCTGCTGTGTCTGATCCACTCATACCAGCACAACACACACTAACACACCACCACCATGTCAGTGTCACTGCAGTGCTGAGAATGATCCACCACCTAAATAATATCTGCTCTGTGGTGGTCCCCTGGGGGTCCTGACCATTGAAGAACAGCATGAAAGGGGGCTAACAAAGCATGCAGAGAAACAGATGGACTACAGTCAGTAATTGTAGAACTACAAAGTGCTTCTATATGGTAAGTGGAGCTGATTAAATAAACAGTGAGTGTAGAAACAAGGAGGTGGTTTTAATGTTATGGCTGATCGGTGTATCTGTCTCAGTAAAAATGTTTAGTATTTGACAAATATTTCTGCTTTAATATTCGTATCAAACGTTAAAAAATAAGCTTAGTGCTCATCATTACATTTAATATGATACTCATAAGTATTGTTATATATGTTTGAAAAAAGCACATACCGCTCTGGTGACGGAGAGAAAGCGGTCATAGCTGATAAGGACAATGTTAAAGACAGAGGCAGTGCAGAGCAGATAGTCCATCACCAGCCACAGCTTGCAGAGCCCACGTCCCAGCATCCATCGGCCTGTCAGAATATAGGGCATGTAGACAGGGATGCAGAATGCCCCTAAACAGAAAAGGACAATGACAGCACAATATGATGAATTGAGTTAATGAGGAGAAAGTTAACATAACACGTCAATCTTACACATATTTAGCATGAACGGTGAAGAGTCAGTATTATAACTGGAAATCACAAGTTTGGCTTTCAATCTAGAGGCTATTGAGCCAAAGTCGTTATTAGAGAGCGCTGTGATTCTACCACAAAGCATCTGTCATATCTGCAGTCAAACACATCATGTGGATAAGAAAGGAAAGAAACAGTCCCTGCAAATGCTCACACTAAAGACAAAATGAGTAGCACAGCTTGCTGATTTAAGAGCTGCCTTTCACTGCTGAATACAAAAAAAAACCTCATTAAGTCTATTCCCATGCATATGCACAAGCATTTACCTCTCTGTAGACATTTCATTTTTATTGAGGATGGTTGCAATTTCCGGACCAAGGAAGCATGGTTCCACGGTTTATTTATGTGGTGTACTCTTTTCAAACACAACACTGTTCATATTTCACTAGGCCATAATTCCCTGTGTGAATGAATACTTAGGCCCTGTTGCACAAAGATTAAAGCTTTTTCATAGAACATGTTTCCATGCTTAATATCAGCAAGACTCCGACAGTCCTAAAAGGCATTACAGCAGGGGGGCTTGGCACAGGGGACTGAAAGTGCCTGCAACTCTTCAAATAAATCAATATTAGGCTTTCATTATTTCTAACACCGCTGCTCAAAAGCACTGATTAAAGGTGACAATACAAAAACACGATTTGCATTCATTTAGCATCGTCTTAATCTGAGTCAGATTTTGTAGATCAAAATCATAAATCGTGTTCAGTTATAAAGGCCAAAGATTATATAAGAAAAATAGGGAAATCACAACGTTTAGACCATTCTCACTGTGCTTGTATTAATGTGTGTTGAGTGTGTTGAGTGTATGATAGGCTTGATAACAGCAGTAACAGAGATTATAAGTGAATACCCATTTTTCTCATTCATTTTTAGAAAATCCTTCAATCAAAAGTTCAGTGAAACTAATGTTTAATATAGAGTCAAAGTCAAACATTTGCATACACATGCACCTCCTTGTTTCTACACTCACTGTCAATTTTATCAGCTCCACTTTGTAGCACTACAATTACTGACTGTAGTCCATCTGTTTCTCTACATACTTTTTTTATCCCCCTTTCACCCTTCAATGGTCAGGACCACCACAGAGCAGGTATTATTTAGGTAGTGAATGATTCTGAGCACTGCAGTGACACTGACATGGTGGTGTGTGTGTGTTGTGCTGGTATGAGTGGATCAGACACAGCAGCGCTGCTGGAGGTTCTAAATACCGTGTCCACTCTATTAGACACTCCTACCTAGTCGGTCCACCTTGTAGATGTAAAGTCAGAGACGATCGCTCATCTATTGCTGCTGTTTGAGTCGGTCATCTTCTAGACCTTCATCAGTGGTCACAGGATGCTGCCCACGGGGCGCTGTTGGCTGGATATTTTTGGTTGGTGGACTATTCTCAGTCCAGCAGTGACAGTGCGGTGTTAAAAACTGTCTTATCCACTCATACCAGCACAACACACACTAACACACCACCGCCATGTCATTGTCACTGCAGTGCTGAGAATGACCCACCACCCAAATAATAGCTGCTCTGTGGTGGTCCTGGGAGAGTCCTGACCATTGAAGGACAGGGTAAAAGCAGGCTAACAAAGCATGTAGAGAAACAGATGGACTACAGTCAGTAATTCTGGAGCTACAAAGTGCTTCTTTATGATAAGTGAAGATGATAAAATGGACAGTGAGTGTAGAAACAAGGAGGTGGTTTTAATGTTATGGCTGATTGGTGTATATCTTTGCAGTCTTGCACTGACATTGATTTCTGCGTAATAATAAAGTTTTAAAAATATAACCAAATCACCCTGGTCAGCAAAATAAATATGGATCAACTAAAGCTGGATTGTCACCATATGCAAACAGAAAATTTGTCTATATTGTTAAACATAGTCTATGAACCACCAAAAATGTCTTCCATAAATTAACATAAGTGACACTGTTTACAGTCAAGCACGCTTTACACCACTATGGGCTTATAGGCCAACAGACAAGTAAGAAGCCCCTGTTTTAAAATCAGCACAATAAAACTGACTAATGTTTCTTGCTCATTACATAAAGAAATAGCAGAAGTTGGGGCTCCTTTTTGTAAAGCAGCCTATAAGCCACACATGTCATATACAAATGTATGTAAACTTTAATAATTTTGTTTTATTTTATATTTCCACCATTTATTCTGTATAATTTAATAGTAAATTCCTGGTAGATCAAGTTAAGTACGACTTTTGTAACAAACTGTGAGCAGAGTCACATTTTAGATCTTTGTTTTTTAATGTGGAATTGTAGGTAAGGTGGTTAAAGGAGCAATAACAGATAAAAATATTATATATATGGTCAGATAATGAGATGAAGAGTGAAAATGATTGGCAAGGTTTGAGTACGCAAGCTTTTTCTACAAAGCAAAGGTCACCTGTCAAAACAGCCATCATGTGTTAAGTAAATTCAGTCGTTCACTGGCAAAAGCTGCTGCTTTCTGTGCTAGTCACATACACACACTTTACATGGCCAATAATCAGATAGCATCAAAACCAGTCTGTCTCAAAACCTAGTGAGCCAGCATTTTACATCATCCTACGTGCACTCACGAGGAGATAAATGTCTCAATACTTAGACGCCTAAAAATGCTGCCTACTGAGATTATTCTGACCGATATTCCGACCGAATAACGAGAGAGCTGTGTGCTTCCTCACACAGGCATTCAGTAAGTAACTTTTCTCACAAAAAATTCTAATATGACGTACGGAAGCAGAGCGAAGTTATTTCCAAATGTAAGTAATTCTCATTCTTTCATTTTTCATTTTGATAAACGTGTTCAAGTGTAATTCATTTGCAATTTTGGATTTGTCAGTGATAATTTACTAATTTTTGGTACCCAGAGGGAGAGCAGGTTGTGACGCCTCTAACTAGAGCATCTCAATAATCTGCCTTCTAAAGTCAGCAATATTAGTTATGTGTGACAATTATATATATCCGACATCATTCTGATCATGTCATTTTCTGCTCTCTAATAACGCTCTGGCCGTCTTAACCCGCAACGTCTTAAGCCGCTGTGCAGTAATATGCAATGAAAACAAAACGTCAATTTAAGCTTTTAACTGGTACTTAGGAAAGGCATGAAGTAAAATGGCAAAATACAGTCGCTAATCTGTTGTTGTTTTTTATCTGAACTTACAGATTATTTGTTTATTTTTACGCTACACTTGCAGTATATGTTTTGTTTTTATTATATTGACTCGTGACTTGACTAGGACTCTAGCCTAAAGACTCATGACTTGACTCGTATTTTGTGACTTGTGAACATCTCTGGTTAGAACTCTCTCTACTTAGGCAGCTGCCCAGGTATACAGACCAAATGTGACAAAACTACCCTCACACACTGTGGATTCTGTAGAATTGATGCTTTAAACACTTTTATCTGTTTTTCTGTTTTTATCTGTCTTTCAGACATTCTTTTAGCCTTTAAAACAAAGCATTATTTTTAGCTATGAATTTGAAAAGTTAGGCTACTCACTTGGGCATTTGTGTGGGAGGCAGTTATGCACAAGTGACAAGTACAACAATGCTTGTGTATTTTTAGGCATCTCAGAATAAAGAGTCCGATCACCATGAAGAAAAAATTACCTTGCTGTCTTAAGACAAAGAAGAAGCAGAGAAGAAGCTTAAGTATCTGGTTAAGGACTTGCCTATGTGTGGAATTACCTTCAAAAATGAATAGAGACTGATTGACAGTGCAGGTCAAAACTTAAAGAAAGTTTCCATTAGTTTCCAAAGGTAATTTAAATTTAATAGAATTTGATAAGTAGTACAGTGTACCACATGAAGTTTATGTACATATCAATCATCAGTTCATACATTTCAATAAAAAAAATAAAAATAAACAGACGTCAGGGCAGTTATTGTACAACCCCAAATCAGAAACAGTTGGGACAGCATGGAAAAACACGGAGTTTCTTACATTTACTTTGACTTTTATTTGATGTCAGACAGGATGAATCTGATATATTTCATGTTTTATCTGCTCAACTTCATTTCATTTATTAATTAACATCCATTCCTGCAACACATTCCAAAAACATTACTACTTTGTAATGTTGGCGTTCCTTTTCACCACACTTAAAAGACGTTTTGGCACCGAGGAGACCAAGTGATTTAGTGTTTCAGCTTTTATTTTGTCTCGTTCTTCCTGCAAACACGTCTTAAGATGTGCAGCAGTACGGGCTCGTCGTTGTCACATTTTTCCTTTTTTGCACAGTAAAGTTTTAAGTATCATTTGTGCAGTAACTCTGTATTGTAGAGCTTGATGAAGGTTTGATAAACTAATCCCTCACCCATGTGGTTATATCAGCTATTGATGAGTGGTGGTTCTTGATGCGGCGCCGTCTGAGAGATCGAAGATCACGAGCGTTCAGCTTACGCTTGCACCCTTGGCCTTTACGCACTGAAATTCCTCCCGATTCCTTGAATGATTTAATGATATTCTGCACTGTAGAGGGAGAAATATGCAAATCCCTTCCCATCTTTCTTTGAGGTTCATTGTTTGTAAACATTTTAATCATTTTCTCACACATTTGTTGACAAACTGGATCCTCTGATCATCTTTGCTCATCAAAGACTCTCAGCCTTTCCTGGATGCTGCTTTTGTACCATGATTTTTCACCTCATTCCTAGCCCTAAATTGCCCCCGTCCCAACTTTTTTTGGAATGTGTTGCAGACCTCAAATGCAGGAATGGATGTTTATTAACAAATGAAATGAAGTTGAGCAGATAAAACATGAAATATCTCAGCTTCATCCTGTCTGACATCAAATAAAAGTCAAAGTCAATGTAAGGAACTCTGTTATTATTTAATTTGCATTTTCCATACTGTCCCAACTTTCTGATTTGGGGTTGTACTTCTATAAATGACTTCATAGCATAAACACAGTCAATCATGTCTGTATAGATGCCCGGCCAGCCATCAGCTGAGATTCAAACCTAGTAGGCAAGCACAATATATCCCTGCTCCACCCAAGCAAACCTAGAACTATTTATTTGCAATCTAAATGATTTGTGTAAATCTAACAAAGCAGTGTAGATTTGCGTACAATTAATCAATCAGCCAGGTAACATAATCCACTGTAAACTCTGGTTGTGACATGAGGTTACTAGAATGATTTTAAGAAGTCATGATTACTGGAAGAATGAATTGTGCATAGTACAAAGAGATCTTGGATGATCTGCTCACATTTGTCAGAAACCTTGAACTAGATGAGAAGTTTGTCTTCAGCAAGACAACAGCACACCACCAAAGCAACACTGCAGTGGTTTAAAATAAAGAAAACTGGTTTATTTGAGTCAGTCCTGAGCTTAACATGGAACATGAGGATGTGGAGAGACAGCAAATTTGCTGTATATCACCGGTAACCAAACCTATCTCCAACAGACCTGTCAGAAAAAGAGGACAGGGCCCAGATTGCTCTATCTGCTGTATATTACCTGTAACCAAAGTATCCCCACCAGACCTGTCAGAAAATGTATTTATTTATCAGGATTTGAAGAGCATGTTTTACACTCTTTGGTGACATTCATGACAGAAACGGTAGTTACTCGTTACACGAGATTTATTAGTTCACAAGTTTAATGTCAAACACATGTCATGGACAATATTGTATCTCCAATTCACCTCACCTGCACGTCTTTGGACTGTGGGAGGAAACCGGAGCTCTCTGAGGAAAACCACACAAACACGGTGGAGAACATGCAAACCCCACACAGAAAGGACCCGGACCGCTTCACCTGGGGATCGAACCCAGGACCTTCTTGCTGTGAGGCGACAGCGATACCCACTTAGTCATCGTGCCGCACCCTGTCAGGAAAAGAGGACTGGGTGCAAATCGCTCTATCACGATGGATGGATGGATGGATGGATGGATGGATGGATGGATGGATGGATAGATAGATAGATAGATAGATAGATAGATAGATAGATAGATAGATAGATAGATAGATAGATAGATAGATACTTTATTTATTCCGAAGGAAATTACTGGTCTCCAGTAGTTTAACAAAGAAGAGAAAACTTAAACAAATACAAAACAAGGTAAGTAAGTAAATAAGGTGCATTAATACAGCATATGGTATGCAACAGAAAAACAGCATGTGCAAATTGTGCATCTGGTACATGTGATAAAAGCAGTATTGTATCTATTCTTATAAACAATATATACAGATATATAATAATAAATATAGAGATAAGGATGTTGCTATAGTTATAAATATCTACAATGTATCAGTTATGGGTATATATATATATAAATATATAATAGAATATGAATTATGGTTAATTAATTGTGCATAATTGAGACTTATCCAAAAGACTCCTGGCTAAAAGAACTACCAACTGTGGCTCAACCAAGACTCAAACACTAATAATCCTGGCAAAACTGAAACAAACCCCGGGTTGTGACAATAAAAGTGGTTAGACAAAAATTCATTAAATATCCAATTAAACAATATGTATTCTCATCATTGTTCTATTAAAGAAAGACACAGTGGCACAACAATACACAATGGAACTCTATGGAACTCTATGGAACTCTATGGAACGGGCTACTTACCGACCAGAAAATCAGATATGGCCAAATTAAGGAAGAAATAATTGCTTTGGTTCCTGAGGCTTTTGTCCACAACGAAAGCAAGGATGACCAGAGCGTTTCCCACGACCACCACCACCACCAGGGTCATCATCAGGGCGGCCAGAAGCACCGTGGCACCGCCAAACGCGTTAAACTCAGTGCTGGAGTTCGTGTGTCCAGAAAAGCAGGTTACCATGATGGACTCTGGGCTGAGTGACCAACCGTTACCTCAAAGAAGAGCAGAGAGTCCACACTCATTGTTTATTCTTTATAAAACATGCTGGACTGTCGTTTTGGGAGGAAAGAGACCGAGTTTTCACCCTGTGAGCTTTCAGGAGGAAAGTTAACCGTTGGTGAAGCAAACGGTCGGTTACGAGGCTGAAGTACCAGACTGATTTCCATGTCAGAGGACCTCCACGAACAGGTAATGTCCGAATAGTAAACCTTAAAATGTTCTTCCGACAAACTCCTTCAGAAAAACTTCGATTTAAGTAGAATATTCATGTAAAATACAACTAAAACCGTCGTTTGAATTCACACAGTGTGTAATGTGAAGCGCACAGAAACCAACGGCTGACTGACTGAATGAGCGCGCGCTTTGCGGAGCGCGTGAGTAAAATTGTTCCCCGTCACCCACGCGCCTCCCTTACTGTCCAAGTGTGGCTGTGTCTCAAATCTACAGATGGACAAGATGGACCAAGTATTCCAG
The DNA here is from genome assembly GCF_030014385.1 of Trichomycterus rosablanca. NCBI lineage: Eukaryota > Metazoa > Chordata > Actinopteri > Siluriformes > Trichomycteridae > Trichomycterus > Trichomycterus rosablanca. The sequence continues at coordinate 2,878,470 of NC_086004.1, forward strand.
GTAAGGTTAAAAGTTTAAATTCTCTGGTAGGGGGCATTTAGTTCATTGATGTCTTGAGATTAGTATTTGGTGGTGTAAACAGATGTGTAATATAACAATCTTGGCATATCTTCCTAATGGACAGTGGTAGCCTAGTGGGTAGAGCGTTGGGCTGCCAACCAAAAGGTTGAGATTTCAAATCCCAGCTCTGCCATTGAGCCACTGTTGGACCCTTGAGCAAAGCCCTTAACCCTCCCTGCTCCAGGGGCGCTGTACAGCGGCTAGGGTGGCCACATTCATAGTCACAAAAAGGAGGGCATTACACCCCAAAAGGAGGACGTCATACCAGGAACAGCGGGACATGATACTGCAACACACAGAATGAAAACATAACCCGTATAACAGAGTTCTTGACCAATTTAAGCAAGAATTCTATAACAAATTACTGTTTCACTCACCAAATGTTGTGTCTACTTTTGATATTTAAGTCCGTTCCTCGCTGCCTCCAAAAGTTTACTATTGGCCAGGAATTTGTGGTACATCTCTGTACACCCTTCTGTGAGGTTCACACAAATCTGAAGTTCTGCCTTGACATTATCAACTCATATTATTATATTATTAACGCATAATTGACTCAGCTAGAGGTGTATGCAGAACACAGCGAGCGGGCGAAATGCAACCACCCAATCACAGACTAGCATTTAGAGGGCGGACCTTCTGCGATTGACCAGCGGTGGTGGGCGAGCCACGATAGGTAGCACTATGAGCAGTCAAATGAGGCTGTTAAACCAATAAAACACAAAGCATCTGTTTTGACATGTACCTGAGCCAATGACAGACAATATTGATCAAAAATGTAACCAGTTCACTCCAAAAGGAGGATTTTTAAGTGTCATTCCTAGCGTTGCATGGGCGGAGGACTGCCGGCAAAAAAACAGGACTGTCCGACCTAAAGCCGGATGACTGGCCACCCTATAGCTCTGACCCCAGCTTCCAAACCAGCTGGGAACTTATAGACATAAAGCTTGTATGAATGCACCCATTAAAAGAAGGAACATGAAACAGTGGGTCTTTTTACAATGGATATTGTCTCAAAGCAACAGAATCCAGGACCAACAGACAAAACCCCCTATTGAGCAAGCCGAGGGCGACAGTGGCGAGGAAAAACTCCCTTAAAAATACAGAAAGAAACCAGACTCAGCAGGGACCTCCATCCTCTTTGGGTGGTCTGGAGGATACTTTAAATAAATAGGATTTACACAAATTATACAAACACAGAATTAAATTGAACTGAAGGTTGTAACTAGCAAAAAATAATTGGAGTTCTTCATTGTTCAGTCCAGTCTGTGATAAAGCCCGTTATCTTGTCAAATGATCAGATCTACCAGAACTACCACCAACAGTAGGGTCTGCCTTGAATTATAAGCAGCTGGAACACAAGACAGTGTCATTGTCCACAGTCAAGTGAGCTTTACATAAAACTGGTACATTAACTGGAAGAGTTGAAGCTAAAAGAGAAAAAGGACAGACAACAACAAGATAGATGGCTACAATTAGAGAGTTTTTAAGAAGGCTGAAGGCCCAAACAGAAGACAGAATGCTCTGTAAGAAACACTATCCATATGGCTAATAACAGTCTGGATGGACGCTTTTGAACTGACTTTGATGGGCACAAGTCCTACTTTCCTTTTATCACCTCACCTGTTACCAAGTCAACTTTTTGTGTGTTGCTGGTTCCAAATTGTAAATGTCTTTATATTTACAAAAGACAAACGAGTTAACCAAAAACATGACTTTCCCTATGGGATTAATAAAGTTATCTATCTATCTATCTATCTATCTATCTATCTATCTATCTATCTATCTATCTATCTATCTATCTCAACGTCATTTATCTGTACTTTTGTCAGTTAAACAATTGTTTGTATTGCTTATATAATATATTTTGATAAAACTAAGTATTAAGACGCATTTCCTGTGTCATATGGTATTAGGAATACTAATTAAGAAATCTAGTCTATAAGGAATAGATGAGTGTGAGTGAGAGTGATGAGAATACCAAAACACCATTTGCTGGATGATTGTCCATGGACAGATATATAATTTTTAATGTACTTTACTATTATATTTATTAAGTCATCCTGATTGCAGAGAAATTTGTTTTAAAGAAATAAAACCACTGATGAGTAAAGAAAATAAAGAAGTAAAATATTGGTCTATTGAGCACAGTGTGAAGAAGCGCTTTGCTGTCCAAGGTTCTGAAACAACAAGTATAAAACCCTGAAGCTGAAACCCTGAAGTCATGAGCTGTATTGTTATTATGCGCTGCCTATAAACATAATTAAAAATGCCAAATATGAAGCTACTGCTGGTTTTCTAATAACAAGAACAACAACAACAATAATAATAATAATAGTAGTAATAATAATAATAGTAGTAATAATAATAATAAAATGGTAACATATGCTGCCATCAAGATGACATCTGTAAGTGCTACTACAGTGTGGTTCCGTAGTCACAGAGTGCATGTGTTTGACTGGCCTGCCTGCAGTGTAGATCTATCTTCTATTAAAAAATGTATGGTGCACCATTAAAAGAAGAATCAATCTTGTGTAAAGGACCCTTTTTCTGTTCCAGCATGACTGTGCCCCTGTGCCTAAAGGTGAGGTCAATGACCAGGTCCATCATTTAAAGAAAAGTGGTCTGCATAGTGGCCTGATTAATTAAAGACCTTTCTCATCCAACATCTATGACTGACCCCACAAATCCTATTTTAAAAGAATGGGCACAAATTCCCACAGACACACTCCAAAATATTATAAAAAGCTCTCCCAGAGGAGTGAAGGCTGTTACAGCTACAAAAAGGTGGCCAACACCATGTTAGTGCCCATGGTTTTGGGATGTTCAACAAATTGATGGTCAGGTGTCCACATACTTTTGTCCATAGAGTTTATCTACAGAATTATGCAATTTCAAGCTACAATGTTTTGAGATATGAAAATAAACTGACTGTCAGATTTTGTTAAAATGATTCCACGCATTATGCATTCATACTTGGTGTCCTGATAAGCATGAACTTCATTATATGCTCTGTCAAAGGCTCTGACTTCCTTCCCTGCAGATTCAAAAGAACAATTTGGTCCAATGAGTTATTTTTTAGCCATGCTCCTGGGTGGCAATAAGTGGTGATGCAGCATTACACACACCTTAAACGGTAGGCAAATTACAATTTGAAGTTACAATTCATGCACCACCTAATATAATCACGAATACATTGATCTGAACCACTTAAAATGCTGGAACAAAGTGGGCTAATATGTGACATTATTTTAAAACCTTTGCTGAATTTTTGTGTCTTCAGGTTTTGTTCATTAGTCACATCTGTTTTTGAAATAAATGCCACCCCAGTCCCTTTTAGAATCTAATTTACAACTAATTGGGAAGTGTTAATTATACATGGACTGAGAGGTTCCACTTCAATCCAATATTCTCATGAGGGAGAAAAGGCTAAGAGCACCGGTACATGTGGATCATTGGTCTGTGAGGAAAAAAATTGGCTCCAATTGTCCATCTTGGCAAACCTACCACATTATCAAAACACTTTTATTTAATAGGTTGTGGGCATATAACCAGCATGTTCTAAATGATCCAAAATCGACAGACTACTCATCTGTATGCCAACGTTTTTTTTAGACATTACACTGCAATTGCCCGTCATGTCTTAGAAAATGAGTACATGCTTTATTCATGCCGGCTTCATGCCATCTTGGTACATAATAATTTGTGTAATTATACAGCATGTCCTGTTTCTCAAGGGTTTCATACGTTTGTGCTGCTATTTTACAACCATTTGCGACATTTGGAGGCCAATGAAACAAAAACCTGCTTCTGAATGTCTCCAGCAGCACAAGCGTTTTAACGCTGACACTTTAATCCTGTATGCAAAAAATATGTGAATTGAACTTCTAAATCATAAAGATTGCCTAACACATCAGTCTTATCTTGCTTGTGTGTGATAGATTCAGACACATCTAACAGATTATTTATTCCAGCCAAGATGCATGGACACGGATTTATGTGATCAGACGCCTGTAGTCACCTATAAAGCTGATTTACAGGTTAATGTTTAAAAAAAGGCCTTTAAAAGTATGTCGCTCTGGTATTAGTGTATCAGGTGCAGCAGTGTTATTGGGATTTTTAAATCCTTAATGTCAGTGCCGGGGGGAGAATAGTCCTCCAGCCAAAAATTTAAAGCCAGCCCCAGTTTAAACAGCATTAAAAAATCCCAACAACACTGCTGTATCTGATACACTCATACCAGAACTACCGTATCACTATACGTAAAAAACTATAGTAAAAAAAGATTCACCACCCAAACTTCAGTCTGAAACCTGACCTGTAAAAACTTTCCTTTCTTCTTTTGTTCTTTCCCTCAAGTATTAAAAGTTCAAACAGAGACAACAGATGATGAAGCCAAGAGCCATGCATCACTTGCCAGATTCTTATTGCTGATATGAAACTGTGGCAGCTTTCTTCTGTTCTACTGCTGCAGCCAATCTTCTTCTAATCCAAACAAACACCAGCAGTCAAACCAGCCAGACAGAAATATTGAAATATCCCATTAATAGTTAAATATTTGGCAAATATTCTAGATAATAATGCCACACATTTGTATTTCTTAGTAAAAAATAAGTTTGTCGATTTGTATGAAACTATTTTGATATTCATGGTTAGGATTTTAGGGTTGATAAGAATGAGAAAGCTCTGGGACCGATGGCATATGGTTTTTCTCTGGTTTTCTGATGGTTTTTCCTCTGCGCTGCATCTAACAAAGAAAATGCTAATGAATGTTCACATTAGAAATCTACTGACACAAGCTGCCTTAGCATGATAATCAGGTTTATAAGGACTTATCAGTCCCCGTTATCTTTAGGTAAACAAATTACATCAGGAAGTCTGTGGTGGCATTCACCTTTATACAGATCACAAAACAACAATTAAATAGTATTTTTAAACCCATTATTGCAGATTTTGGTGCTTACATTTACAGCATTTGGCGTCACTTAACTAACACTGAAAGGGTATATCATCGAATTGACCTTTTTTTTTTTAAACAGATTTTTTATTCATCACACAAAACAGTACATACAAACTTCCAACATGTATGAGATGCATTTGTAATCACAAAAGAAAAAAAAGTGGTAACAAATAATTAAGAAAAGAGGTAGTTACAGTTCTTGCATTTAAAGCATTATTGGTAACCATTTTTTGTTAAACTTATCTGATCTTAGCTGTAATCTTGCTGTAATTTTCTCCATAATAAAAACCTTTTAACCATATCTTTCCATTGCACAATGTTGGGGGGTTGAGGTTTTAACCAACACACTGTTATCATTTTCTTTGCTACTAAAAGCAAAATTCCCAATAAATATATCAAGTCCCTGTCGGTCACGTTATCAGGTGGTATACCTAATATATACAGTGCAGGATCTACTGTAAATCTGATTCCTAAAATTTGATTAATCACTTTTTGAACACTTTTCCAAAATTCTGATAATTTAGGGCAGTCCCAAAATGTATGGGTCAAGTCCCCCACTTGTCCACAGTTCCTCCAACATAGCTCAGATGTATTACTATATTTTGATGTAACAGAAGGTGTATTGAAGTATCTCATTTATATTTTCCAGTCAAATTCCCTCCATGTTGGACTATTAGTTAATTTATGGCTTGCTATGAATGTTTTTTCCCATTTGTCATCTGTTACTATAATATTTGCCTCCAACTCCCATTTTTCTTTGACCTCTATATTATTATCTTCAGAATCCACCTGTAATGCTTTATACAGTTTAGATATTATGCTGAATTGAACTTTTTAATTATAAAATTGATTGAAATATTGAAATGTCAACTTGTTATAACATTTGTGTGTGATCAATAATAAGCTTCTCTAAGTTAGAAATCTCGATGCATTGAACATTGTTATGGACAGAACTTGATTCAACAGGGAGTACAAGGGTGTACTACCTTTATGCTAAAAATAAAATGTTAAAAATAATTTCCCATCTAAAACTGGTTGTAGGAGGTGGATGTGAGGTTGACATGGGTCTCTACCAAAGGGGAGATGGACATACTGTACCTGAGGGCTAGTGACTAAATCTGCTGTTTTATTAATGAGACTTGCCTCTAAACGTTGTACACTGGTATTCCAGTTTGGGTTTATTCACATAAAAATGTTTCTCACACTGCCACATTTTATTGAAGAGCTGTACAGATTGGCAAAGACTGAATCATTAATTGGTTCATTAGCATTATGTATATTTATTCATTCATTTTAATTAACTGCTTTGTTCTTGGTGGGGATGTGTTAGGCAACCACACTCGCCTATTTACTCCTTTACCCATACACTCACATTTAAGGAAATTTTGAACAGCCAATCCACTTTCTGCATGTTTTTGTGATGTGGATTAAAATCTAAGTACTCAGAGAAAACCCATGTGGATACAGGTAAGAAGCAGTAAACTCAGGTCCCCAGAACCCATGCTGCTGTAATGCCATCACCCCACCAGTATAATGTACATTTGGCAGATATGTTCCAATACAAGAGATTGCTCTGGTTTAACAGAAAGGCAAGCATACCTCTAAAACATCAAGTTATGCAGGAAATATTGCACAAAACATCACCAGGCAAATCATTTTGCAAATATCCTTAAATTTGAGTATTAGACATGGAGCAGTAGAAAAATCTGACAACATCTGATTTCTGTTCCTAGATAAATGTATGGGTTGAGAAGACGTGGTTGGTAAATGTTTATTTGAAATGAACTGCGAGAGCATAAATAATAAATAATGACCTTTAAAATGCTGTTTGATGTCGGGTGATGTGGGATGCTTGTTGTATTGCTTGTAAGTGATAGATTTGGTAAATCTAGCATGTCAGGGTGTGGGGATGTTTTGGTAATGTTCAATACAATAACAGAGATGTTTAGACATGAACTGAAGATTTCATAATTGATGTAACACATCCGGATCTTGTTTTATTTGCATACATTTATTTGATCTTCTCTGTCGTTCTGTATGTGCGGCGGTCAAAGCTGAGCAATGAAACAAGCAAAGATTTTGTTTTGTTGTTTTTACTATACAGTTGTTTTAGATGATGGTTTAAAATGTGAAGCTTACTCTGAGTCCACTTTGTTTTTCAGGCAAAGTGCCCACAATTATTTTTACACTATAACCTTACTTGGGATTCATTTTCAAAAAGTTAATGTGATATTATGGAATCTTGGGGTTTGGGATGCAACAATAAATGTAAAAAAAAACCCATTGATTTGCTTTGTGGATAGCGTGTCTGTGTAATGGCTTCAGCAGTGTAATCTTGTAGATTTATCAGATGTCTAACATGTTCCAATATCAAAGACGTGTTGCTTAATAAAATAAGAAGCCTCGATAGCTTATAAAACACTGAGCTGAGGAAAGTATAGATTAAAAACATATATTTAAATACACACACACAAACAAAAGGTGCATATGCACCCAAAATAAACTATTTAAAGGACACCAGTGTTAATTTCAGGAACTGCTAGAAAATTCACTCACTTCATCAGTCGTATTGTTTAAAAACTCGCTCATTCAGCATGCTAACCAAATACCACCATCTCAGTTTAAAACAATTCACAGTCAAATAAAGCTTTGTCAAAAATAATTCTACAAGATCTTACAAAACAGGAATGCAAAGAGATTCCAGTTTTACCTGCACGGTTTTCGATTTAGATGCCATAAAAGAATATTATGATATCACATTATAAAACCAGTATCCACCTGTTTAATGACCCTTAGATTACACAGTGGGTTGTTGCAGCATCCTGTAATTAAGTATCACTTAAAATAGCAGAAATGAAGAATACATAAGGTGTGAGGACTTTAAAAATAATAAACGGCTATGATAAGCATCAATAATGATGCCTGTAGTTAATATTCATTCATTCTTCTTTGTCACAAAATGTAGAAAAGGCTGCAGTAACGGCGAAAGAGGACGGACCATATATAAACACCCATCGTTTTCAGTCTCATGTTCAGGTTTGTAGAGCCCACAAACATTTGGACATATAGTGATCCAGTATCTGAACATATACAGTGGTGATCAAAAAAATAGCAGTCCAACACCATTAACCTGATAAATCACTGTTTTTAGTAGAAATGCTATTTTTACATAGCAAAAAATTTACTTGAAAGTGTAGTAATGAAAACAAAACAAACCCAACAATTAGGACATGCATGTCACTCATTCTGAGTAATCGAAGCATTGATTGAAAGGGGGTTGTTCAAAATAATAGCAGTGAGGAGTTTAAATGGTGAATTCATTCATTCTGCAGAAGAACGGGTGTCAATTTTGGCCCTTATTTAAGGTAGGAGCAAAATTGTTCTTTTTGGGTCTAGTGGCCGTAGACAGTATGTCAGACGACCCCCGAGCACTGAATTCAAGCCAAAGTTCACTGTGAAGACAGTAAAGCACGGTGGTACAAAATTATGATATGTGGATGTTTTTCATACCGTGGTGTTATGCCTGTTTATCACATACGAGGGATCATGGATCAGTTTAAATATATCAGAATACTTGAGGAGATCATGTTGCTCTATGTCGAAGAAGAAATGTCCTTAAAATGGGTGTTTCAACATGACAATGACCCAAAACATCTTGGTTACAGACAAACAAGACTGAGGTAATAGAGTGGCCAGCCCAATCCCCTGACTTCAATCCCATAGAGCAGTGGTTCTCAAACTGTGGTACGCGTACCACTGGTGGTACGTGAAGCAGCACGAGGTGGTACGCCAGATAATCTCGGAAAAGTAATTACATGCACCGAAAAAATAATTAATTTAATAATTATAAAAATGACACAAAATGTGGAAATTACTAATAAAATCTGTTTCAAAGTTCTTATAATTCTGTTTTAATAAAATCAGTTTAATTAAAACGAATGTGTTTTTAAAAATATTCGGGGCTACGCAGGCACCGTACTTCATTACGTCTATACTTCACGTTCGCGGTTTCCATCTCGAAATTTCAGAAAAGTTATCAGAAAAGTTATCAGTAAAGTTATCAGTAAAGTTATCAGTAAAGTTATCAGTAAAGTTATCAGTAAAGTTATCAGTAAAGTTATCAGTAAAGTTATCAGTAAAGTTATCAGTAGCTCTCTCGCTTTTATCAGAGCAGATCTGCGTTTGAATCTCACTGATCTCATTCCTGACATCACAAGGCTGCTCTGCTAAACACGCGCACTCACTGAAATGGTCAGTGGTAACTGCAGATATACTAGTGATGAGTCGTTCACGAACGATCCGATTCTATTGAACGGATCTTTGAAATGAACGAAAGGAACCAAGTCTTTTATTTCTGCGCAGTTCTAGACTGTAATCCACCCATTCAGCTTCACATCAGTAGAGGGAATTAATCGTAAATTGTAATAAGAGCTGTTTATTGTCGATATTCAAATCCGAAACACTTTCAGTATCACGGAGAGCGAGACACACACACACACACACACACACACAGAGAGAGAGATAGAGAGAGAGAGAGAGAGAGAGAGAGAGAGAGAGAGAGCTAGTAGTATAATGGCAAATAATTGAGAAATAAACTATAAACTTGTTTAATTGTGTTAAATCTGATTATTTCATGGCGCTTATGTTTAAAAGCAGAAACAAACACAGTCACATCTCTGCACAAGAGAGGATTGTTCTGAAACTTAATGCGATGCAACCAGTGTGTCTCTTCTCTGTAGTTTTTTTCCTTTTGAAGTAACTTTTTTTTCTCGTTTAAGTGTTGTTTGAATTAGGAATACATTTAAGACAAGGTAGCAAAATTTGATATTAATATCGGGGGTGTCTTATACAGTAGTTTACCCAGTAGCGCCTCCCGAAGAACGAAGAGCCATTTCTTTGAACGGCTCTTTAAAAGGAACCGAGCCAAAAGATCCGGCTCCCTTCAAGAAGCCATAATTCCCACCACTAATATATACACACACACCTAATTAATGTGTGCCATATGTGGTTCTGTGATGAGAAACATAGGTGGTACTTGGAAGTTTTGGTTTGATAATGGGTGGTACTTGGTCTAAAAAGTTTGAGAACAAACAAACAAAGTTTTGAGGCAAAACCCAAAATTGCAGAGGAACTTTGGAATGTCGTCTAATCATCCTGGACTGGAATACCTGTTCAGAGGTGCCAGAAGTTGTTCGACTCCATTCAACACAGATCTCAGAAATAATTGTTATGCCACTAAATATTAGTTCAGTAATTTAAAGTAAAGTAAAACCTCAAAAAAAAATTTCAGTTTATAGATAATAGATTTTTTTTTTGAGTTTTTAAAGAAAAATGCTGGCACTGCTATTTTTTTTGAACAGCCTAATATTAATTTTTCTTAACTTTCTGTAAAGGATTAACACAAACTGGCTACATTTAGTTAATGTTTTGATTTAGAATTGAAAGTGTAGTATTTTCAGTGCATTTGCATTTATGTAAATAAAAGTTATAATAATAATTTTCTGCTTTATTTGCTTTTTTAAAATCACTGCTATTTTTTTGAACACTACTGTATATCATTGAACAGAGTACAACACGATAAGTGGCTCTCAACAGTGTTCACACAGACAACAATACAAATTGAAAGATGAAACTAAGCAAAATATGATAAAGTAGGTACACTGATCAGTCATAACATTAAAACCACCTCCTTGTTTCTACACTCACTGTCTATTTTATCAGCTCCACTTACCATATAGAAGCACTTTGTAGTTCTACAATTACTGACTGTAGTCCATCTGTTACTCTGCATGCTTTGTCAGCCCCCTTTCACCCTGTTCTTCAATGGTCAGGACCACCACAGAGCACTGACATGGTGGTTGTGTGTTAGTGTGTGTTGTGCTGGTATGAGTGGATCAGACACAGCAGCGCTGCTGGAGTTTTTACATACCGTGTCCACTCACTGTCCACTCTATTAGACACTCCTACCTAGTTGGTCCACCTTGTAGATGTAAAGTCAGAGACGATCGCTCATCTATTGCTGCTGTTTTGAGTCGGTCATCTTCTAGCCCTTCATCAGTGGTCACAGGACGCTGCCCACAGGGCGCTGTTGGCTGGATGTTTTTGGTTGGTGGACTATTCTCAGTACAACAGTGACAGTGAGGTGTTTAATAACTCCAGCAGCGCTGCTGTGTCTGATCCACTCATACCAGCACAACACACACTAACACACCACCACCATGTCAGTGTCACTGCAGTGCTGAGAACGATCCACCACCTAAATAATACCTGCTCTGTGGTGGTCCTGAACATTGAAGAACAGGGTGAAAGCAGGCTAAAAAAGTATGTAGAGAAATAGATAGACTACAGTCAGTAATTGTAGTACTAGAAAGTGCTTCTATATGGTAAGTGGAGCTGATAAAATGGACAATGTGTGTAGAAACAAGGAGGTGGTTTTAATGTTATGGCTGATCAGTGTATAAAACATACACGGGCTCTTATGTTTAAAATATCTTGGCTACATTGGATTACAAGAACTGAACGAAGACGAAACATTAAAAAATAAAATAAAAAAGTAAAGTTATCAGAAAGTAGATTGTTAGTACTTTTCGTTTCTTTGTTTTGACCTGTTGTCCTTAAACAAGTAAGGCTGAGGGATTTTATATGCAAATCGTGTTTAGCTTTTCACATGAGAAAGCACAAGGTCCTCTCTGCCCCCCCCCCTCCAGAGAAAGAGAGCAAGAATTATATTGGAAAGGGTCGAAGATGCAGTCAGAAGGTGCATTAATATTCATTAGGTGGTGAAACAGGGAGCTTAAAAGAAACCTGAAAATAAAAAAAATGCACTACCTGGGACCTGCGTGCATTCACACACTACAGCACGATACTGCACCACTGCACTGATGCCTTTATTTATGTTCTCAGATATTATGTTTTTATGTATTCTTGTCACTTTAAAGAACACTAAATTCTGTATATGTGAATACTCTTAGCTGCTGTATGTACATACTTTTTATTCTCATATACACCGAGCAGCATAACATTATGACCACTGACAGGTGAAGTAAATAACACTGATTATCTCTTCATCACGGTACCTGTTAGTGGGTGGGAAACACGATGATTCTGACTGACCTTTTACATGTAAATCTTTTACTCAGCTACTGTATATATTGTATTTTTTATATATTCTATATTTTATATTCATACTTTATCATATTTTGCACCCTTTCATCTTTCAATTTGTATTGTTGTCTGCGTGAAGACTTTTGAGATTGCCACTTATCATGTTGTACTCTTCACTAATGATCAAGGAATCAGTCTCTTTGTCACTCTGCCTGTATGTCCATCTATCAGTCTGTCTATCCATATACGCTGTTCAAAAAAAGAACTGAAAAAAATACATGAAGAGGTCATCACATTTAACTCCTATCAGCACACAGTGTGATATTCTATAGTTCCCCCTCTACCACAAATAAAAGCAAGTCTGATTTTACAGATAAAGTAATTTTAAAATCTGAAATAACATTTCAAAAAAGGAAATTAAAAAGTAGCTTTATCTGTAGTGATGGATTTGCATATCCAGCCGAGCAATTAGAAACGAGAGGACTCGTCAAAGCTCAGTGAGAGTGTTTTAATGACTGTGTGACAATCCATTTGTTTCGAACGGATTACACAGAAAAAAGGCTTTAACACATCGCTTTGCAGCCAGCAATAACACCCTAACCAGCAACCCATATCCACCCACAGACTCCCCCGCACTCACACACACACATGCACACACACACACACACACACACACACTGCTGCGAGCTGAAGGCTGCTTTATACTACCATTCATACAGGTGGAAAGCTGGCAGATGAAAAAGACGATTGGTTGAGAGGTGACTGAAAGTGGGTGTTTTTTTATTTTGTTTATGCATTTTCTCCTCTTTTACTCCCTTTAGGAGCGTCCAATTGCCTGACTGCGTCATGCTTTCTCTCCACCAGTGCCGATTCCCACTCAGATTGAGGAGAACGAAGCTAACCCATGCCCCCTCCGACACATGGGCAGCAGCCGTATGCATCTTATCACCTACAATTTGATGAGTGCAGTGCAGCTCAGCGCTGTGTACGGAGAGACACACCCTGAGAGCACTCTTTTCTCATCTCTGTGCAGGCGCCATCAATCAGCCAGCAGTCGTAATTGCACCAGTCATGGGAGAGAGAGTCCCCATCCGGCTTAGTCCCGCCCAAATCTGAACAACAGGCCAATCGTTGTTCATATGGCCGCTCAGCCTCAGCTGGCAAGACAGAGCTGAGATTCGATACGATGTATTCGAGATCCCAGCTCTGGTTCCAGCGTGTGTTTGTACCGCTGCGCCACCTGAGCGGCCCAAAAGTGGGTGTTCCTGAGGTTCCTGAGTGCTGAGACCTTCGCCTGTCTGTGATCGGTCCCAACTTATCAGAAGCCTCCCTGTGTCCCCGCTTAGGGAAGCTTATTCGGTGGATTTGCTTTTAAGCTGGTGGCTGTGATGGTAGCAGTGTGGCTCTGATAATGTAATAACCCAATAACCTCTGGCCATCTCTGCAGTGACTGGTTCGGAAGGAGGTGTGAATGGGTGAAGGTGGCGCTTTAACTCTTCTGCTCAGCTGAGAATGAGTATGTTCATTGAATTGGAAGGAGAACAGTGTTCCGAATCACATACTACTGTAATACAGTTATTCAAATCAGTACTTAGTAGTTTTAGGTTAAGCTTCCTATTATTATAAATGAATTATAACGAAGGCCCTACCTAACTCATGGCTGTGACAATCGCGTCTCGGACCGTGAAATGAGTCATTTCCTGTGAAATACGCAATTTGCTGTGAAATTCAAAATATAAGGTTTGTTTTAAGTGATTTAACACTTTAAATTCGCATAGTGTATGAAATATAAGGTGCAATATCAAGTGTCCTAGCAATCAAACAGCGATTAAGTTAGTGTAACAGACTTTTATGTGGTGTAGTGTGCTGCTAATGTTTGATGTGTGTGTTTAAGTATTGAGTGAATTTTGTTCTTTTGGGAATTTCATAGTCAATGAAAAGTGTGCTTCTCTACACACATGATCATCTCTCTGTAGTCTGTGCTTAAAAGAACAAGCCAGTAAAGTATTTTGCTCCCGATAGTTTGTCTCTGTACAGTTTATTTGTTACTTTATAAACTCAGCAAACACTAAAGGCGCTCAGTTAATTTAGCAATCGGTTAGAAATCATGTTTTACACTTTTTGGTTACATTCATGACAGGAACGGTAGTTACTCATTACACAAGATTCATCAGTTCACAAGATTATATCAAACACAGTCATGGACAATTTAGGGTCATCAGTTCACCTCACTTGCATGTCTTTGGACTGTGGAAGGAAACCGGAGCACTCGGAGTAAACCCAGGCAGACACTGGGAGAACATGCAAACTCCACACAAAAAGGACCCGGACCGCCCCACCTGGGGATCGAACCCAGGACCTTCGTGCTGTGAGGTGACAGTGCTACCCACTTAGCCACCGCGCTGCCGTTAGACAAAATGTCCAAGATGTCGAAGTGTAAAGCTGCTAAACACACGACTCGAGTAACTGAGTTTGGAAAACTTCCAACTGATTATGTGGGGGTCAAAACACGGACGAGTATTTTCGTCTTTCATTTTCATCATTTAGCAGACGCTTTTTATCCAAAGCGACTTACACGATGAGCAATTGAGGGTTAAGGGCCTTGCTCAGGGACCCAACAGTGGCAACTTTGTGGTGGCGGGGCTTGAACCGGCAATCTTCTCATTGCTAGTCCAGTACCTTGACCACTGAGCTATCACTGGCCCTTTCACTGACCTATCACTGGCCCACTGGTCTTTCACTCGTTAAAGTAGGCTGTGCTGTGTGTTGTAGCTTCCATTTATTCTATCATTCAGTTTAAGACTGTACTTTAATGACAGCCATGAAATGTGGCTTTAAAAATTCATAAAATCTTTGATTTTTGAAAAATGAGGTCTGTGAAATTAAGCAGGTTTCCCTGTGAATTAAGTAAGGCCCTAATTATAACAGAAAGGATGTGGTTATGCATAGCAAAGCAGCACAGCAGTCATCATTCAAAATGTCTTAAAGAAATTCATTAAGCTGTTTATATCTTGGAGTCTTTAGATATTTTAACATTCAGATTGTGTCACAAAAGGCACATTTTTAATTGTTACCTAATTTTAATTTCAAGATGACAGTTTTGAGAGTGCAAATCTAAAATTACAAACTCAAGTACAAACATTTTTAGTCATTTTAATGCTGAAAAAGCCATGAAAATTCATGACTGACATCGACTTCGGCCCGGCGAATTAAACCTGTTTGATGTCCATTAACAATGCAAAGCCAGCCGAGTCCTCGTCGGAGTGCTCCACGCGACCGAGAGCTCTCCTCCTGCTTTGTACTAAGATTAACCTCCTTATCCACTAGCACCTGCATGTTGACACGATCTACCCCGAGACTGATCAGTACACACAGCCGACTTCATTTCATCTTCTTGCCTCTGGGCTTTTTGCTTTTTCCTCCAGGTTTTGATGCTTCATCCTGAGGGGAGACGAAAATAAAAGGTTTAAGATCCAAGAGGACGTGTATGAGCTGGAATAAGTTATATCACAGCTGACGGCTTCCATATTTCTACCAAACAACTTTACATATGGGTAAATATTTAAAATATGGAGGAGGTAAAATATCTGCTTGTTCTTATGGCTCTTAGGCACTTAATGAGATTGTAAATTGTTTTATTATTCCTGTTTTTTTTATATATATACAAAGCTTTTTAGATTTTTCCATTGTAATCCCTGTGGATCAGTCTAGTGGTGCAGTTAAACAAGCTCTATTCATATAGGCACAGAGAAGTGACCAGCTGTAGTTAATTAATCACCAGCTAGAAATAAAGAAATCACTACATGTATGTTGTATATGTATATTTAACCTGGCAAATTGTTACATTAAAAAAAATCACAATAAACTATGTAATGACTACATTTTTTTCCTATTTTATTTCTGCATTTTCTCTCATTTTCTCCCAATTTAGTGTAGTCAAATTGTCTTCCATTGCTGGGGATCCCCGATTGCAGGTATATTGGTGCGCATGCCTTCTCCGACCCATGCGCAGCCCTTAGCGGAACCCTTTTTCACCCATGCACTCTGCACGGGTGCCTCTCTATCTGCTAACCAGGGTCCTTACACAGCGTTTGAAGACCCCACCCACATAGTGGGTGACCCCATTCCCGCCCTAGCAGAGACGTGTCTCCTGCAGGCACTGCCAATTATGCCCGCTAAATGGCGCCCAGCCGACCGGTGGCAACGCCAAATTTCAAACCAGGGAGTTCAGAATCTCTGCGCTGGTGTGCTAGTGGAATATCCCTTTGCACCAAGTTGGCACCATAACTACATTTTTTTAAATTTCATTTGGACAAATGTGCTTTAATTTTTCAGTCACAAGCTACAGAACATTTCCTATTTGTCTGAAAGATGGAAGAACAGCCAACAGCATCTTTAAGCTGGTACTTGTATTTGGGCGTCGCCACGGCGGATCTGGTCCGCATACCAGACTTGGCACAGATTTTACGCTGGGTGCCCTTCCTTACACAATCACCTTATTTCTATTCAGGCTTGGGACTGGCATAAAGAGTGCATCGATAAATGCACCTTCCAATGGCTAGGCTGTTTCGGCCACCCCTTCTTGGACACTAGTCAACTATGTCAATGCAGACGCCAGACTGGCCGATAGCACAGCTGAGATTTGAACCCTGGATCCCCAGATCTTAGCAGTGATGAGCTACCATACTTTATTGCCTTTACTGCAGCGCTAAACTAGTGGCCCTCATTGTTTCATGTTTTTATTTTGTCTAATTCTTATAAGCAGATTAGACATTGTCTAAAACGTGCTTGTGATTATGTTTCCAAAATTATGCCTGATTTGGTTCTTCAGATGTTTTTACCTTATTTGCAAGAACAATAAAAAATTTTAATCATGGTACAGACATGCCATTGTTTGAGCTCTACTGCTCAAACAACACAAACATGGCAGACTCCTTTGCTTAATAACTAGCATTTTTAAATAAAATGTCTGCAGGAAAAAACTACTACCTTGTAACTACTGGCGCCAAAACTCTATCCTGTACACCGTTAAAATGATTGTTACATTTTTGGCTCTGTATGTTATAGTTGCTCTGCACGCTGTGTGTTGTGCTCCACTTGTTCAATCAGCTGCAAACTGTGTAATTGGTGGTGTGAATAAGTTCATGGAAGGTAAAGGTCACATTTACATGAAGGTCAAGGTCACTGTGGGCAGTCCATAACAGCAAACAGTTGATAAATTAAACTGAAAACATGACATGACAAGTCCATCAGCATATATTAGAAACGGGATAAATTGTCATGGTTTCATTTAATACTGTGGGGCTGAATCTGTGCCACCAGAGAGTAAATTAAATGTTGAAATACCAGTTCATTATTCTGATTCATTATTTACACGTGTGTTTGGAAATGTAGGGACTATAACAGTGAGGAAGCACTCATTATAGATGTACTAAGATCTTGGCAATAATGCTTTATTTATTAATTATGTTATAGAAGTACAAGGCAGATTAAATGCAGCACTTATGTAAAGTGTTTCACTTTTCAGCTGTTTCAAGTATTTTAGACAGACTTGAAAATGGGCTGGTCTAAGTGATAATTATAATAATTATAATTCTAATTTTTTAATTCTCCTTTATTATACAATGTTTTCAAATACTCAAAATAGCAAAAAGTAAGGATTCCCTTTCAAGTAAATTAAAACAACATTTAATAATACTAGTAGTTAGATAGTAGTTATTTTGATCGGTGGCTAAGTGGGTAGCACTGCCGCCTCACAGCAAGAAGGTCCTGGTTTTGATCCCTAGGTGGGGCGGTCCGGGTCCTTTCTGTGTGGAGTTTGCATGTTCTCCCCGTGTCTGCGTGGTTTTTCTCCGGGTGCTCCAGTTTCCTCCCACAGAGTTTCCTCCAAAGACGTGCATGTGAGGTGAATTGGTGACACTAGAATTGTCCAGGACTGTGTTTGATGTAAACTTGTGAACTGATGAATCTTGTGTAATGAGTAACTACCGTTCCTGTCATGAATGTAACCAAAGTGTAAAACATGACATTAAAATCCTAATAAACAAACAAACTTAATGCCTGTATAAACAGAGCGATTCTGATTAGAAAGTAAAGAAACAGCGGCATCTTTGAATATCCTATGCTGGAATAAAATTGTTGTCTGGATGGTCAGATCAGAATCAGAATCAGAATCACTTTATTTCGCCAGGTATGCTACACATACGAGGAATTTGCTTTGGTGATACACACAATTATACACACAATAGTCCACATAGTAGTACAAACAATACACATATTAGTACAGATAATTACACATGTATGACATGTAACATAGAACATATTTAACAGACCCGACAGCACACGGACTGTTAACCAGTATTTACCAACATTTGCCCAAGAGAACAACTTTGGTTAAAAAGTGTTACAGCTCTGGGGAAAAAGCTGTTAGCGTGTCTGGATGTGTTCGTTTTTATCGTCCTGGGTCTTCTGCCAGATGGAAGAGTCGGAAAAAGGTGATGTCCAGGATGAGAGGGGTCTGCTGTAATTTTGCCGGCACGCTTCAGCACTCTGCTGTTGTAAATGTCCTGAAGCGTTGGCAGACTACAGCCAATGATCCTCTCCGCTGTCTTGATTATACACTGGAGTTTGGCTCGTTCATGTGATGTTGAGGAACCAAACCAAATGGTGATGGATGATGTAAGGATGGACTCTATTATTGCTGTGAAGAACTGGATCAGCAGACTCTGTGGCAGGTTGAATTTCTTCAGCTGTCTCAGGAAGAACATTCTCTGCTGAGCCCTCCTGGTGATGGAGGTCCCTGAATAAGGTGGTGCCCAGGAACTTAAGTGACTCCACCACTAAGACCATAGAGCCATTAATTGTGAGGGGGTGTAAGGAGGGTGCATTGCACCTGAAATCCACCACCATCTCTACAGTCTTTTGTGTGTTGATCAGCAGGTGGTTGTCGCTGCACCAGGAGACCAACTGCTCGACCTCCTTTCTGTAGGCAGACTCGTCACCATCGGTTATGAGGCCCACCACAGTGGTGTCATCAGCAAACTTAAGGATCTTTACACCTGGTTCCTTAGAAACACAGTCATTGGTATGAAGACTGAAGAGAAGGGGTGAAAGCACACAGCCTTGTGGTACACCAGTACTTAGGTTCCGCTGGTCTGAAATGTGTTTTCCTAGCCGTACCTGCTGTGTCCTATTTGTCAGAAAGATGTAATTGGTATAAGAAGCACCAAAACACTGCGTGCCTTTAATTCTTATCTGCTGAAACATGACTGACACTGTGCACAGTCAGATGAGCTTAAAGGCTGGCAGGAAAGTAAAGCCTTAGCTTTAAAAACAGCACCTTCAGGTTTGTTGTTGATCACATAAGCATGGTTTCTTTCTAGCTGAGAATTTGCTCCCACTTCTTTCTCATTCTGATTACTAGAACAGCACGGTGCCAAAAATCTCCTCCCGGACCGGCCTTTTAAAACGACCACGAAATTACTAATGAGTTCATTTAAAGCCTTTATTTAAAATAAGCTCCGAGTTTGTTTGTTAAGCAGATTTCTGCCATGTTTGGTAAAATGAGTCACTCATTTCATCCGCACAGCACGTCCGTAATGATATTCAGCATCTGTGCGTGACATAAGAACCGCATTTGCTTTATGCATATGGAACAAAACTGTCGTGCTGGCATAGTTCTGTCGTCGTCGTAATTACCACGTCATCAGTCACCAGTCGTTATAATCACCGTTCATTGTTTGGAACATTCTGCCATCATAAATGCATTGTAATCACGGTTATACAATTACTAATTCACTTCAGTTTTAATTATTATCATCAAGCTTAATGTTCACACTGAAACTCCTAAAACTACGAGAAAAGCTACAACCACTTCAGTATAACTGCCATTCTTGGTAAAGATAGATGAAGGTTATAAAAGGTCTAAGGATAATTTAATATATCAAAACATCCAGCCATCGGGCTAATACCGTTAAAGAAAACGTCCTCCAGAACACTGAGGTAGCAGTTCACCTTCGAACACAACAATGACCCGAAGCTTCCAGCCAATCCAACACTAAATTGCCTTTGATTCGAGTGTCTGAATGTCCTTAAGTAAACCCCATCAAACATTTCTAGTAAGACCTAAAGATAGCAGTTTACAGTCTGAAGGAGCTTGGGAGGATCTGCCATGACGTATGGTATAAACTGCCCAAATCCACATGTGCAAAGCTTGCAGTGGCATATCAGATAAGGAGCTGCAATTGCTGCATATACTGGAAGCATACAATCCAAGTTTATACACCTGTTAGTAATGGATGTGGCTGAAATGAAATGGAATTGATTGCACTCGTGTGATGTCTCCTTTTAGAAAAATAATGCGCATCTCTTTACTCATGTTTAAATACCGCCTGCATTTCAGTGTTGCGATGACAGGCGGAAGAAAAGCGTAGGATTTTACAACTGCACTCTATTCAACGTGTGGGCGCTATGCAAATTACAAACACAAGCACATTGTCCAGGTTTATGCTTTCAGCTCGGTGCTTTGTGTCCCAGCTTTTAGGTTTGAGTTTTTGTTCCCTGTAGCTACGCTCAGACTGGCTTTTTGGAGACTGTGACGTGAGTAATGTGAAAGAGTGAAAGAGAAGCGATGCCAGATTTTGCAGTAGGTGTGATGCTCTCGTTCAGTGCTAACCAGCCGATCTCGCCTGATTAACAGAAACAGAAACAGCTCTGAATGCATTGTGTGTAGAGCAAAGTAATCATTAACATTAAGGGTGCACATCTCAGTGATCCCAGTGAAAACCCACTAAACCCCTCATCACCCCTGTAACCATGGCAATCCTGGTGCCGCTCAAACGTCCACATTTGCAGAGAAATGAAAGGAAAGCAAACAACAAACAAATGCCAGGCACAAGTCGAGCCTCTGTGTAAACCTAATCTTCTTACACCCTGAATTTCATCATAGGCGTCACCTTAAAGCGGCATTTAATACCATAGATACCTACTTAAGAGTTCAGCAAATATACAGCTCCTTTATGTACACAAAGATCCCAAAATATTTATATATTTATTTATTAGGATTTTAAAGTCATATTTTACACACCTCTGTTACCTTCATGACAGAAACGGTAGTTACATTACACAGGATTCATCAGTTCACAAGTTTAATATCAAACACTCGTGGACATTTTTGTATCTCCAATTCACCTCACTTGCACGTCTTTGGACTGTGGGAGGAAACCGGAGCCCTGGAAGAAACCCACACAGACACGGGGAGAACATACAAACTCTACTCAGAATGGACCCAGACCGCCCTACCTGGGGATCGAACCCAGGAACTTCTTGCTGTGATTAGTCAAAATTTTAAAGTCATGAAATTTTTTTTTATTTTTATAAACTGCTTGATGCTGGTCAGGGTCGCCATGGATACGGTTCCGGTCTTGTCCAGGAAACACTGGGTGCAAGGCAAAAATACACTGGACAGGGCGGCAATTCATTGCAGGGCTTCGACCATTCTCTCCCCCTCAGACATTACCAATCATGTCTGTTTAGACACCCGAATGGTCAATAGGACCACTGACATTTAACCAAGATTTCAGCAGTGGTGAGCTATATACTGTATGTAATATATAATATATAATATACAGTATCGCCTGCATGTCATGTTGTGCATATGTGTATAGTAACTACAGTCTCACCGCAGTTTCTGCGTAACCCTCCTGGATGAGGATGTTCCTGGCGCAGTTGTTGATGTGTTTGAAACGGTCCGGGCCGAGCAGGATGCCGCCGTACCATCGTGACACCACCACAAGCACATTCCTCACATCCAGAATCTGCAGGCACATATATAAACATTAAATCAGGGTTTTTCAAACATTTTGTCCATGATTTTTTCATGACCCAGGCTACACATACAATACATCTTACTCTGAATGCTTACTGAAACACAGAACAAAATATACTTCATTCATGAGAAGATTGGGTCTGTCTGCTCTGTAAAATCATTCCTGTTTAAGTGCCTGTTAACTATTACTTTTTCTGTTTCCCATCCAAGGGTTGCAGGTTTTAAAAACCCTGCGCTAAACCATCAAACATTAAATCTTTATTCCTCTGAATGCCTCTTCATGAACAGGTCAGAGAGTAACAGGTTTGGCTTATGCTCATAGGTACAGGTATACAGGTATACAGTTTGGGGAAGCAAGCATTAAAGCATGTTTGCTGTGGCTCTTTACAAGTGTTGTTTAACCTGCTAAAATCCACCAACAAGCTAGCGGGGACAAATGTAGTTTGTTTATTAGGATTTTAACATCATGTTTTACACGGTAGTTACTCATTACACAAGATTCATCAGTTCACAAGTTTGACATCAAACACAGTCATGGACAATTTTGTATCTCCAGTTCACCTCACTTGCATGTGTTTGGACTGTGGGAGGAAACCGGAGCACCTGGAGGAAACCCACACAGACACGGGAAGAACATGCAAACTCCACAAAGAAAGGACCCGGACCGCTTCACCTGGGGATCGAACCCAGGACTCTCATGCTATGACGCGACAGTGCTAGCCACAAATGTAGTAACTTTTTTGTATATGACAACATTTCTGGAATACTAATGGCTGCAAATGGACACCAGTGTTACTAATGTATGACCTGTAATGTAAAACCTTTGAACATTTAGCTTCAGTTTTATTGACTTCAGTGTTATTGGGTTAGAGCATGTAAAATCTCAGTCATAAAGGCTCACATTGTATATGTCATTATGTCATACAGTATGTGGGTATAAATGTACTTACATGTGTTATAGTTTTAATATAACAAAACAGCTTTTTTGGCTCGAATATGTTCTCTCTCGCACGTATGCATCACCCATTTTTGTTTCACTACAATCCATTTTTCAATTTTTTTGATTCAATTTCTTCCACAGTTCTTTGGAAAGTTCAGCTTGTACAATGTTTTCTTCACTTATCTTGCTTGTTTTTCTACAATCAATTCTTCTGTTTGCTTGCAGTGCTCATTCTAGCCCTGTAGCTTATATTGCCTCAGGTCATAATCGCTTTGTTCTGCTGTTCTTAACATTTTATAGCATTCATTCTTTGGCATTTCTGAGTTTGCGCTCAATATTTTACTATAAACACTTTCACACATACCTACTCTTTTACAGAGCACTGTGCTGTGGTCATCTTCTTTTTGATACAACCAAGCATGTTATATTAATAGATTTAATTATTGATACAGAATGTGTGGTATGTCAGAAGCATTAGTCATCAAAACTTGTAGATTCAGCTATTTCAGAAGCACTGACTGCAATTTCCACAGACAAACATCCTCCACAGAACACAGTGTAATGAAAAAAGCTGTTCTAAAGAGCTCCATGACTTTTCAATACAGCACTTTCGTTGGATGCCACATTTCCAATTACTCAAAAATGTCTGCTGTCACTCTGACGCAGTGGAAATGCATTCTCTGAGGAATATTGTTTCGCCATCTGGAAGTCTGATGGAGAATCTGGGTTTAGCAGATGTCAGAAAAACGCTACAGTTTACTGGTTTGCCAGGTTTGGTGTGAGGGAATTCATTGGCAGCACAAAGCCCTGACCTCAACCCCATCAAGGACTTCAACCGTGAACCAGACCGTGCTATAAAACAACGGTACGACGGTTCATTCGGTATACCGACTTTGACTCCTCGTATAATATGGAATTTTCATATACCGCCATACCGTAGCACAGTTAATTTTTAACAGCTGTAAGCTTCAATAGGACGCAAATCATATAATATTGTTCACCGCTAAAAGTGCTATGGAGAGTTGTACAGATTAGATACAGCTCACTTGTTAATCAGGTAGCGTTAGCATAACAGTGTTAACAGACGAGAGAGGTTTTCTCGATATGGTGGGAAAAAATAAACAAAAACAACAAAGAAATGAGCTGTCGGCAATTTAGAAGTTTTGTTTTTGTTCAGACACAGATAAAAACACTATATACTGTACGGATTAAAACACTATACCGTTTGGTTTGTCGGGTTGTTGCAAAAAAGCAACCGGTGGAGCGACGTTCCTACCAGGGTGAAAATACTTCAGTTTAATTGTTATACTAACATTATACCAACAAAACAGAAGCAAGCTGGAAGTGTAGAATTATAGTAATCGACCTTTCTACAACAGACCTGTAATCATGTTATACAATCAGTGGAGTCGTACCTCAGTATAACGGTATAACTGTTCACTTCATCAGTGGTTGCACCGGTTTCATGCATACTGATTCCATCATATACTGTGTCATTTTGTGCGGCCAAGCAAAGCTTATATAGTAGTCAGTACTCAAAACCTTCATTATATACATGGTGAAATTAAAACCTTTTATATTCTATGTACTTATAAAAAGTCCCAGTACATAAAGTTACATATAAAAAGTCCCAGTCATACAAAAAAATAAAACATACCGTAATATACCATGAAACCATTAGAATCTTACAAAATACCATGATACAATTTTTTGGTCATACCGCCCAGCAATATGCCCAACGTTCCTACTGCTATTGTGACTGAATAAAAGTGAGTCCCAAGGTTTGTTCCATCTAGCCTTTGGAAAAAAAAACAGGCTGTTTTTAAACAAATTAACAATTATTTGTGTATGTCACTCATTAAGCACTATCGTGTAAAATAAGTGGACAGTGGTGTATCCCAAAACATCCCAAAATGCATAGAACAGAAACAGGACTGATTTCTGTCCAGATCCATTTTCAGTCCTACACATATCTCCTATCTCACTTTACATTGCCCAGAACTGAAAGTTAAACAACATTATATTTGTAATTATTATAATAAATAAATATATAGATATGAGAGGATTTATTAAAATGCTGCCAGAAAGGAAATGACCCATTTCAAAGCAAATCGACGACCAATAGTAAAAAGCACATTTCCATTTTAGAATCTGCAATCTGCAGTGAAGCTGTCATGCATAAGCAATTCATCATGGTGGAAAAAAAAGTGCCTGGAAGAACTTCCATTCCAGCTGCAGATACAGTACATATATAGTCATTATATAGAACGTAATAACTACATTATGATAATACAAGACTGGACCAAAGCCATTTGTTTTCTTGTTCATGTTTATAGTGTACATCAGCAGATTCAGCACAATCACTGCAAATGAGAAACATGGAACATGTGAAATAAAGTAGCTTTGTAAGAACCTTATTCATTTTTAGTCGGGTGCACAAGATGGTTTGTGACTCCTCGTGAAGAAAACCTTCCCCTGCTTTAAGGGCCGCAGAAGGAGGAAGGTCTGTGCTCCAGAACATCTTACAAAAATTCACTGATGTTTAAGCTTTCAGGTGGCACAGCAGTCTATTACGCTAGCCCAGCACCACTGAGATCCGGGTTTGAACCTTAGTAGAGAAGGAGGGGGGTGTTGGGTTGGCTGCAGTTGATTGGAGCCCTGTCCAGAGTATTCGTGCATTGTGCTCAGTGTTTCCTGTGTAAGCGGTCCGGCTGTGAAGCGGTTGATAAAAATGAAATGAATTGTGTTTGAATCTGGTGATTGGAGAGGTCATGTATGGTGGTTTCCATCCTTCTGCTCATCAAACTGCTCTGAAATATTCAGACCTCCTGGCTTTTTGCACACTTTTATTGTGTTGTAGATTTAATTTTAAACTGATATATTCACCTTAAACAACAAAGATGTTTAGACCTTTTTCTGTGGCACTCCTCAGGTGCATCCTGCTAGCTTTAATGATCCTTAATGATCATCTGCTCACCTGTTGTAATTTAAATTGATTGGACTTAATTTGGAAAGGAACAAAGCTGCTTACAGAGAGACTGGTAACAATGGAAGGATAAACTGATGAATTCAGTGAAATATATGAATTTAACTATAGAAACTTCTTCCAGAGTAGAAGCAAACCCAAAGACTAATTGTTTCATGACAATGACTCAAAGCATACAGGCAAAACAAACAGATCTCTGAATGTCTTTGACTGGCCCAGCAAAAGCACAGACTTAAACCTTCTCAAGCATCTATAGCACATGTGTCAAATCCGGCCTGCCACGTCATTTTATGTGGCCCGCGAGAGCTTAAAAGATGTATGATTGTCTTAAAATACATCGTACCTAAACGATTTTGTGACCTGCTAAGTGACTGCCCCCACCACTAGATGTCAGTATTTCTACATCAGCGTTTAACTGAGGCAGTTTTCCAACAAGTGGTGTTGAGAAATATCTACAAATAATCCCAAAATGTGCAAGAGGAGAAAATTGAAGCAGAAGGAGAAAATTTAATGAAAGATGGAAAGTGAAAACAAGTTTGTGCTTTAAGAAGAGAAACCGGTACGTCTCTTGTGTTATGAGAAGGCGACTGCAATCACAGCAGGATACGTTACAATCGGCCCTTTGAGGGCCACCATAATGCAGATGTGGCCCTCGGTGAAAAGTTTGACACCCCTGATCTATAGAGAGACCTGAAGATGGTAGATCACAGACGCTTGCCATTCTATCTGACATAGCTTGAGAGGATCTGCCATGAAGAGTAGGGTAAACTGCCCAAAATCAAGTGTGCAAAGCTTGTAGAGATGTATTACAGCTGGGTACCTCTATAACAAACTCCTATAAAGACTCCTCCACTCTACATAACAGCAGATGTTGTTGTTTAAAAGCATCATTTGGCTTCCATTGCCAATTCCATTTGTTGGGCATGTGAAGAGACCCATCTTCACAGCTGTGACCGCCTCCACTCTTTTGGGAAGGCTTCGTACTGAATGTTGTATTGTGTTTGTGGGTGATTAAGCTCATTCTGTAGAAAGACCATTTGTGAGGCCAAGCACTGCTTTGGACCAGAAGGCCTGGCTCAGAATCACCGCTCCAATTCATCCCAAAGGTGTTGAATGTAATAATGCTTAAAGCTTAAATCATTTTAAATGCACCAATCGGTTGTTACTATTATA
Organism: Trichomycterus rosablanca; assembly: GCF_030014385.1. Taxonomy (NCBI): domain Eukaryota; kingdom Metazoa; phylum Chordata; class Actinopteri; order Siluriformes; family Trichomycteridae; genus Trichomycterus; species Trichomycterus rosablanca. The sequence goes on from NC_086004.1 coordinate 2,905,516, forward strand.
ACCCAACTGAGTACGGCACTCAAGGCAAAAGCTGTAGGAACTGAATATATGTGGCGGACTGTGGGGATTCGTTCCAATAACTAAAATGCAGCCAAATAGAAATAACGACCACCAGTCGTACAGAACACATTTACATTTCAGCTCTGCTGGCAGTCACATATCTGTCCTGAATCAGTAATGCTGAAGCATTTCATCATGTTGTCAATACACAACTTTAATAATTCATCCTCGTCCTAAGAGTGCAAGTGGGGTGTTAAATCTTAGGGCATCGAGTGTTATCACTGCTAAATAAATGAATAAAATTCATAAATAATGTGTATTTGATGAAACGCTAACTGTCACCTGCCTGTATGAGCTGTCAGTCACATTTGAAACCCCCCTCGGAGCCTGGCTTGGCAGAATACCGGAGAGACAGCGGTCTGTGCCATCTGCATACTCTAATAAAAGAAAACTGAACACTCATCTGTACAAAGCATCGCATCCAGTTCTATGAATAGAAAACATGTGAGCTTGTGAGAGGAAGTTCAGGTCAGAAGAAGCTGGTCTGAAGCGCCGAATGAAAAGCGGGTGAGAAGTTTATTACCCTAACGTGATAGAAGATTGGCCGTGAAGCGTACTGCAGCAACAGTGTAATAAATAATGACACTGCACCAACACGACGGAACGTCACACTGCTAATGAAGTCGTTCACAATTCCTCGTTTCTCAATAAATGAATAAAAAAAGTGCTGAAAAAATGCTCAGCCTGGTCAGGTTTGAGCACAAACTGGCACGAATGAAAGTGAAATTTGGCTTTGATTAAGATGGTACATCGATTTCACACCCTCTCCTGCAAGTCCCGGATGAGTACACAGGGAACCAGTGAGATAAGACAGCAGTTTACGGAGGTGCCATGCACCCATGTGAGATAATCATTCGCCATCTCCAAGATGTCTGTGGGGTCAGCGTTCGGGAAACTCGACTGGAAATGAAGCTGAACTTGCCTCAGTCATATTTCAGTTCAGTCCAGGTTTACTTAACGCTGTAGATGCCAAGAAATGACAGTATAAAACCATATGAGAAGCTTCTACAAATGCATCAGACGCTATTATAAATTACATTTACATTACATTACATTTTCAGCATTTAGCAGACGCTTTTATCCAAAGCGACTTACAGTCTAAGCAATTGAGGGTTAAGAGCCTTGCTGCTCAAAGGCCCAACGGTGGCAACCTGGCAGTGGTGGTGTTTGAACCAGCGACCTTCCGCTTACTAGTCCAGTACCTTAACCGCTAGGCTACAACAGGAACAAAATTAATGTGAATCCATTCGTTTTAGAAACATGCTCAGCCAGGGTTCTTATTTAATTCCTTCATTTTCCAATTCATGCTAAAGAAACGTGCCCTGTACTACTGCCAACATGCCATCTAAACTTAAAACAAAGTGTCCTGCACTTGTATTCTTCACAAGACGCTCTATCTTGCTAGTGATTGCACCGACCCTAATACTGCACCCTCTGATCCAATATCCTGACCCCGATTACGTTTCCCAGGATCAAGCGTTATATATAGAACCTGGAATGAAAGTTTACGGGAGATCTTCAGCAGCACAAGTCCAATCAATAATCTGACCGTCTCGAACATTCAAACTTTAACAGCCTCACACATAGAGAAACGAACCTGGAGGAGATGGAGCAGTCTTCCACCAGCGGCAGTCTCGCCGTCGTCCTCACAGTCCTGCAGGAACGTGTTTTTGTCCTCACAGTATATCCTGTTGGAATCACAGCGGAGGGAAAAGCAATCAGGAAACTGTGCCGTGTTCTTCTGCTCCAGTCGCTGTTATAATGAGACTTAATGGATCAGCCTGTATTGATCGGTGCTGTCCACTATAATGCTGAACTCTACTGTAGTTTAGGGATGATTGTGGGTTTTCTTCACAACCCACCCACAGCAAAAGACCAATTTTTCACATACTGTTTAGTGTGTGCAGTCAAACTAGCCCTGTTTATATGGGCGAAGAAAAGTCACTAGCTGTTGACAAGTACTAGGAGGCCTTGCCCCAAAATCAGATGATGTTATACAACCTTTGAAACCACCAAATTATTAATCGTTTGTATACACTGATCAGCCATGACATTAAAACCACCTCTTTGTTTCTACACACACTGTCCACTTTATCAGCTCCACTTACCATATAGAAGCACTTTGTAGTTCTACAATTACTGACTGTAGTTCATCAGTTTCCCTATATACCTTTTGTTTTTTTTTTACCTCTGGTTTCACTCAGTTCTTCAATGGTCAGGACCCCCACAGGGGTATTATTTAGGTGGTGGATCATTCTCAGCACTGCAGTGACACTGACATGGTGGTGGTGTGTTAGTGTGTGTTGTGCTGGTATGAGTGGATCAGACACAGCAGCGCTGCTGGAGTTTTTAAATACCGTGTCCACTCACTGTCCACTCTATTAGACACTCCTACCCAGTCGGTCCACCTTGTAGATGTAAAGTCAGAGACGATCGCTCATCTATTGCTGCTGTTTGAGTTGTTCATCTTGTAGATCTTCATCAGGGGTCACACGGGGCGCTGTTGGCTGGATATTTTTGGCTGGTGGACTATTCTCAGTCCAGCACTGACAGCATTGCTGTGTCTGATCCACTCATACCAGCACAACACACACTAACACACCACCACCACCACGTCAGTGTCATTGCAGTGCTGAGAATGATCAGCACAATTCTTATCAATAAAGACTTGCTTTATTTTTTATTAATAAATACTTTTACTAAATGTGATTGCAGGAATGAATTTTCACTCTAAGCCTTACTAAAGTCGAGCACTGATGTGGGGTGATAGTGTTTGATGAGATTGTGTTTTTTAAATATTTTTTTAATGCATCCCAAAATGAGTGCATTAAATTCACCACAGAACACTACTACAATACAACAGGGAGATTTTATTTAGGTTTTCAAGTCCCTGGAAAGCAAGAAAAAAAGGAGATCCAGGCTTTACGGATGACTGTGACCTGTGCTAGGATGTCGGAGGAAAGGTTACTAAATATTAATAGAGCGCCGGGCTGAGCTGACGTGTGACTGGCTCTGGTAACGGCTCGATGCTCAGCCTCATGCTTATAATCTTCTGATCTGAGAAATGTGATGTGACTGGACAGGACTGCGTTTGATTAGATCCAGGCTTGTGTGCCCTTTCTGAAAAAAAAAAAAGAACCCTGTGTAATTTTTACAAGCCTGTGAATCTGAAGTGACACATTTTCTACTGCATTAGAGGGAACATGTTTGCTGACAGGTAAATTGTGTATTCTGCAGGTTTATAGGCACAGAACGACACCCCTGTGCTTTTTACAGCCTGTGTTTCACTATGATGATTCAATTTAGTCCACGGGTTAGAAATCTATTATGCAGAATTGTGCACAATTAATGCAAATAACCAGATCTTTATCTTTATAAGTTTCATGGTTTACAGTGATGTTTACATCTTTGTGACTGTCTTTCTTTTGATTGTGGAAAGAAGAGCCTGCAGGAAAGTCATCTACAGTGAGATGGTGTGATGGGTGCACCCTAATAATCGTATAAGTCCTTGAGTTTCTAACCTTGAGGTTCGAAAAATGTACACACTCACATACATACACCGATCAACCATAACATTAAACCACCTCCTTGTTTCTACACTCACTGTCCATTTTATCAGCTCCACTTACCATCATACCATATAGAAGCACTTTGTAGTTCTACAATTACTGACTGTAGTCCATCTGTTTCTCTGCATGCTTTGTTAGCCCCCTTTCATGCTGTTCTTCAATGGTCAGGACCCCCACAGAACCATCACAGAGCAGGTATTATTTAGGTGGTGGATCATTCTCAGCACTGCAGTGACACTGACATGGTGGTGGTGTGTTGTGCTGGTATGAGTGGATCAGACACAGCAGCGCTGCTGGAGTTTTTAAACACCTCACTGTCACTGCTGGACTGAGAATAGTCCACCAACCAAACACATCCAGCCAACAGCGCCCCTGACCACTGATGAAGGTCTAGAGGATGACCGACTCAAACAGCAGCAATAGATGAGCGATCGTCTCTGACTTTACATCTACAAGGTGGACCAACTAGGTAGGAGTGTCTAATAGAGTGGACAGTGAGTGGACACGGTATTTAAAAACTCCAGCAGCGCTGCTGTGTCTGATCCACTCATACCAGCACAACACACACTCTTTGGTATAGACTAAAGTCTTTGATATACGTAAGTATTTGAGACTATGAAAAAAAACTTACCTAATATGGGAAAGGCATATTTTCTTGTGCATGGGACAGATTCCAAAATACAGCTTACTTGACATGGACATCTTCATTTACTCAGCTTCTAATTAATAAGAAACTTGTTTTTTGGTGGTGGTCCAGTTACATCTGGCCATTCGGAAACAATTTCCTCTTGGGACAAGTTGACAATTTGGGCTTTTTCCAGATCTTCAGTAGAGATGGGATTAGAGAACCAATTATAATCACTAATCAGGAAATTGGAAAGTTAAAATGACAGTAAAGGGACCAAGAACTTTAAAACTTTTTTTAACCACGAAATGTGTCTTAATTATTTACTTAAAGAAAAAGAACCACTGCAGAAACGTTCAACTGTATACTAAGCAGGAAAATGTCCTTGGTTCCAAGACGTGTGAATATGAGTACTGTAACGAGGACCTTGAGTAATTTCAGACTAGATTAGGTCGTGAACAGCGGTAGGACATCATGTATTCAGCACAGCATGATCTGAACATTACATACAGTCTAAATGTCAATATCACCAGGAGGTTCATCTATTCCACATGACAGCTGCCTCTTATCCACAGTACATCATTAGATTTATAGATCCAAACATCCAGCAGCTACTAACATACACAAACACCAACACACAAACCCCACACACACACACAAACCCGTCCACCCAAACCATGTAACACCTACCTGTATGCATATATGTTGTGCGTTGCGCTTGCAATTTTCTTGTTTTCGTAGAGTTTGTCTAACACTCCCTGCACCTGAAACAAACACATCGAAACGTGTCCATCACAGATAGTTCCTAAATCTGTCAATTTATTTCTGTAAACATCAAACAAACTCTGACACAGAATGAAACACTTTGAAATGATGTGGAACACCTTTTCCACCACACACACACACACACACACACACACACACACAACATAATAACCACCTACTTGTTTCTATACTCACTGTCCATTTTATCAGCTCAACTTACCATATAGAAGCACTTTGTAGTTCTACAATTACTGACTGTAGTCCATCTGTTTCTCTGCATGCTTTGTTAGCCCCCTTTCATGCTGTTCTTCAGTGGTCAGGACCCCCACAGGACCACCACAGAGCAGGTATTATTTAGGTGGTGGATCATTCTCAGCACTGCAGTGACACTGACATGGTGGTGGTGTGTTAGTGTGTGTTGTGCTGGTATGAGTGGATCAGACACAGCAGCGCTGCTGGAGTTTTTAAACACCTTGCTGTCACTGCTGGACTGAGAGTAGTCCACCAACCAAAAATACATCCAGCCAACAGCGCCCCGTGGGCAGCATCCTGTGACCACTGATGAAGGTCTAGAAGATGACCGACTCAAACAGCAGCAATAGATGAGCAATCGTCTCTGACTTTACATCTACAAGGTGGACCAACTAGATAGGAGTGTCTAATAGAGTGGACAGTGAGTGGACACGGTATTTAACTCATAACAGCACAACACACACTAACACACCACCACCATGTCAGTGTCACTGCAGTGCTGAGAATCATCCACCACCTAAATAATACCTGCTCTGTGGTGGTCCTGACCATTGAGGAACAGGGTGAAAGCAGGTTAAAAGAGTATGTAGAGAAACAGATGGACTACAGTCAGTAATTGTAGAACTACAAAGTGCTTCTATATGGTAGGTGGAGCTGATAAAATGGACAGTGAGTATAGAAACCAGGAGATGGTTTTAATGTTATGGCTGATCAGTGTATGTTTAGAAATGCTGACTGGGTGACGGATGTGTAAAAAAGTCCTTTAATTATGTTAACACCACATTCAGCCTTCAGAGGAAGAAAATAGAAAAGCTCTGATATCAACTGCTGTCTGATTTGCACCAGATGTAACCATGCTGAGTTAAACCCCATCAGTCTTACACTTCTACCCACCATTAATAATCATCTCTATCACATAATAATCACATCCTCCTTTTCAGAGAAAACTCAATGATGTAAAATCTCATGTAATGCAAGTGTAAGGGCAGATGTTTATTCTGTTAATAAATCTTTAAAATATTTTAAAAATACATCCAATACAGAATTAGTAAAGATGAATTACAAAATGACTATACTGATATTGCTGGCCAAAATTAACCTTTTTTTTTTTACTTTGGTCACATGCAGGGAACTAAGTATCTTCGCTCATCTGTCCAGTAACTGGTCACATAAACAAATATGCAGCAATGTGAGTTAAATATGCTGTAATATAGATGAAAGAACAGCTCCCATGATGCATTGTTTTGCCATGTTTGTTGTGGTGACACGAGTCCAACAGGTGGTGTGACAGGTCCACCTGCCGTGGAGATCGGCAGGGGGGCACAATTACAAAGTCTACCCATCTGCCATGCCATTAAGGCCGGCAGGTGGCATGGAGGCGCAGATGATTCACTGTATGGGTTCCTTTTACCGAGAATCTCTCAGTGTCGTCGAGCGTTAATTCGTTCCAAGTGGAGGTCTGTCTATTAATGAACTGGTTTTTCCTCACGGTGTTGCTGGCTCCTCTGTTGGCAACCTGCTTTCCTGTTTAAACCGTGATGGTCTGGATTTCCGCTGGAGCAGATTTTTTTGGGGAACTTATCCAGTGTTGTGTAACTTTTAGCTTTCATGATTGAACCACCCAGGATTGGTGAGCAGCCTCCAGAGGCGGCAGGACTATCTTTGCGGGTGACCTTTGGATCAACGCTAGGTATGGGCCGTGCCAATCGGTGGAATGGCTGTGGAATGACTTGTTCTGAGTTTCATTTCTTTACTATTTTATCAAGAAAGGGGTTGTGGTAGGCTGTTCTTTGCTAAGCTAGTCTTATAATGCCAAACAGTTTTCGTTTTCACTCTATCGCCTTTTTTTATGCATTTTCTCTTTTTTTCTTTCGATTTGGCGTGGCCAATTAGTCTTGCACTGCTGTGATTGCTCTCGAGGAAGGTATATTTGCCTGCTTCACGCCTTTTCTGACACGTCCGCAGTCCTGCAACCCTTCTTTTTCGCAGGGCTTCAGTGAATTGCACATAAGGCTCCTCCACCTCTGCACAGGCGCCTCGGTGGCCAATTTTGTCTGCTGCCATTGTGCCTGCTAGATGGCACCCAGCCAACCGGTAGCAGAGCCGAGATTAGAACCGGGGTGTTCAGAATCTCAGCGCTGGTGTGCTAGTGGAATATCCCGCTGTACCACCTGGGTGTAACTCTATCCCTGTTTTGTCCACTTTCTCCACTGAGGGCTGCGGATGTTTCGTGCATTTCGTTTGACACTTTGCTTTCCATTATTATTATTTTTGCCCACATTTCTTGTTTTGCATTCATTTATTGTCTGTTTTACCACTGTGTCATCCTATTTAGGGTCGCTGTGGTTCTGATTCACTGGACGCAAGGTAGGGAACCAGTCCATCACAGGCCTTCCTTGTTGTTCTATTTGTAATGTACAGTTCTACCTTGCGCAAGCATTCTAGAAATACGATTTATTTTCAGATCTGGCAGGTACGGGGCTACACTTGCACAACCTGTCTTGTTATAGGTGGACATGTAGCAGTTGTCATGTAAGAAGGCTGTTGAAGAATTGTTTAGCACTTAAGGTACCAAACATTTGATCAAAATATTAAAGGTTTAAGCTCCACCACTGTCAAGTTAAGCAAGATCCACAATCCTCAGCTGAATTGTATCCTGTCTCTATTGTAAGTGTCTGACAAATTCCACAATGTAAATGTATTTAGCTTCCATGTGGTAATAAAATGATGGCAAGCTAAGCAAATCAGTAGTTATTGGTTCCATACCAGTAGTATGTTGGTCCTGCAACCAAACACTTTTAGCCAGCTCAAACTGGAACCAGTAGGAGCCCTATTCCCTCAAATTAAACCTTAGAGCTATACAGGGCTCTAAGAATAGATCAAGCAGTAGGTAAAAGCATGAGTAAAAACTCTCAGGTGTGATGCGGAGCCCGGCTGCTTCACAAATCTTTGATCTGCTGGTGGTGTGGGTGTATGACAAGGCTCACCAGGCTATCTATAGTGGTGTTCGCAGTCCTGCATAGCGAAAAAGAAAACAGCTAAAACGAAACAATGTCCAGAGACATCTTGGCAAAACGCTCTAATAACAGTCTGCACTCCCAACACTCGCATCTCTTTAGACTCCCTACAATGAGCAGCGTGTGAGCTGAATAACAATTACACATCTTCTCGCCTGCAGAGGATATGAAGCAACCGCACTAAGGAAAGGAGACACTACAGCAGGAAAATGGCATTACAGACGATGGAAGTTATAATAAATCTAGTAAACTACATTAGGGCCATGTGTGGCTCATTTACACGTTTGGTGAACAGCATGGTCACCAATGGTGCATTCTGTAGGAGTTTAGTGTAGGCTTCTGATCCATTTAGGTGGTGGATCATTCTCAGCACAGCAGTGACACTGACATGGTGGTGGTGTGTTAGTGTGTGTTGTGCTGGTATGAGTGGATCAGACACAGCAGCGCTGCTGGAGTTTAAATACCATGTCCACTCACTGTCCACTCTATTAGACACTCCTACCTAGTTGGTCCACCTTGTAGATGTAAAGTCAGAGACGATCACTCATCTATTGCTGCTGTTTGAGTCGGTCATCTTCTAGACCTTCATCAGTGGTCACAATACGCTGCCCACGGGGCGCTGTTGGCTGGATATACTTTTGGTTGTTGGACTATTTTCAGTCCAGCAGTGACAGTGAGGTGTTTAAAAACTCCAGCAGCGCTGCTGTGTCTGATCCACTTATACCAGCACAACACACACGAACACACCACCACCATGTCAGTGTCACTGCAGTGCTGAGAATGATCCACCACCTAAATAATACCTGCTCTGTGGGGGTCCTGACCATTGAAGAACAGGGTGAAAGGGGGCTAAAAAAGTATGCAAAGAAACAGATGGACTACAGTCAGTAATTGTAGAACTACAAAGTGCTTCTATAAGGTAAGTGGAGCTGATAAAATGGACAGTGAGTGTAGAAACAAGGAGGTGGTTTTAATGTCATGGCTGATCGTGTATATTTAAATAAATGTTTGTTAAGACATCTGTTTAAGTTACATAAACTGAGCTGCAGACCATAACACTGGATTAAGTACAAGCTATGGCCTATAATTCAGGACAATAACCAACATAACTACAGCTAAATTAGTCAACAGTGGTTTAATTAACACCAGGATACAGTTAAGCACCCTCCATGACTTCCCCAATCAACTCATGTAAAGTTTTAAAGCAACATTGATCAATATATTCTGAGAGGGTTCTGTTAACTGGAGACTGTGTTTTGTGCAGTTGGAGAATTGAGTTTGTTAGAAAACTACCGGCTGATCGATCCACTCAGCGGGGATTCGAACCTTTTTAGAAAGAGATCAAACTTGTTGACTTACAGATCGCTTACAAAGTCATTAAGGCAGCAGTTATAGGAGGACTGTTTGCTCTGCTTAGTCTCACTAACACACTGTCGAGCAGAATCTGACCACAGTACAACCTGACCACAGTAAAATCTGACGACAGTAGAATCTGACCACAGTACAATCTAACCACAGTACAATCTGACCACAGTAGAACCTGTTATATTCCTGAAGTGAGGGTGTAGTAGGATGTAGGAAGGTAACGGGATGGTAATGATGACATGGGCACGATCTTCTGGGCAGGTGTGAATGAGTCATGTGCAGCAGTCGGACCAGGCTGGGGGCGCTGGGGACGCTGACAGCTGTGAGATTTTGACAGAAGACCCGCGGGCGCTTCGGGGGCGCGGTGTGTGCACCCAGCATGAACAGCAAAGGTTTTCAAAGTGACAAGTTAAAACGATTCGAGAGAGAAACGGGTGGAATTTCTAAACAGGCCATCAACCAGCTTGTCAAATCAGTGTTTCCACAAGGAATAAGCAGTCAGTGTCTTTCTCTGTGCAAGCGAGGGGTGTAAAATAAGCCCTAAAAACCAATAAGCCGTTACTGGTTTTCCACTTAATCTCTGACAGTCAACTGGGATTCATGGCTGAGCAACCGCTACCACTGGATAAACCCTGGAGTTTTTCATCTTAACACTGCAAACACCTTACTGCACATTTCCATTCATTCATTCATTTATTCTGTATTTATTAGAGCAAACGACAAAACTCATTTACAGCACATTCCACTGTTTTATTTATTTAAATAAATAAACAATTTAGTATCTCCAGTTCACCTCACTTGCACGTCTTTGGACTGTGGGAGGAAATCGGAGCTCTCAGGGGAAACCCACACAGACACGGGGAGAACATGCAAACTCCACACAGAAAGGACCTGAACCGCCCCACCTGGGGATCGAACCTGTTCTTGCTGTGAGGTGACAGTGCTACCCACCATGTCGCCCCCCACATTCCACTGAACACAAATACAGGTTTTTTTTAGATATTTAAAATTCCATAATTTGGAATGTCACAGCAAAGAGTTTTAGATTTTATTTTCTATTTTATTTCTGCATTTTCTCCCAATTTGTAGCGTAGTCAATTTGTCCTCCGCTGCTGGGGGATCCCCGAATGCAGTCAAAGTGGGTAAATTACTGCTCACGCCTCTTCCAACCCACGCGCAGCCCTTAGCGGAACCTTTTTTCACCCATGCATTTCGCCCAGGCGCCTCTCTATCTGCTACTCAGGGTCCTTACACAGCGTTTGAAGACCCCACCCACATAGTCTGGACCCCGCCGGGCTAAGTGAGTAGCACTGTTGCCTCACAGCAAGAAGGTCTCGGGTTCGATCCCCAGGTGGGTCCTTTCCGTGTGGAGTTTGCATGTTCTCCCCGTGTCGGCGTGGGTTTCCTCCGGGAGCTCCGGTTTCCTCCCACAGTCCAAAGACGTGAGGAGAATTGCCGACGCTAAATTGTCCATGACTGTGTTCGATATAAACTTGTGAACTGATGAATCTTGTGTAATGAGTAACTACCATTCCTGTCATGAATGTAACCAAAGTGTAAAACATGACGTTAAAATGCTAATAAACAAACAAACCCGCCCTAGCAGAAACGTGTCTGCTGCAGGCACTGCCAATTACGCCCGCTTGGCCCGCTAAACCGAGGAGTTCAGAATCTCGACGCTGGTGTGCTAGCAGAATATCAACCATATCAACATATTCAAGTCATGTTTTCACTTCGTCATTATGGGTGAAAAATTGTAGATTGATGCTGTGCAAGAAAAACAAAAGCCTTTACTCCAAAATCTACATTTAAAAGCTTCAGTAGGTTCAGGAGCTTCTAATTTTGTTAGTCGTGGGTTTGGATTTCCTTCACTTTAAAAATGTAATGTGTGATAGGTGCAGTAAAACCTGCCCTACTTAAAAGAAAAGCATGTTTGACCCTAACTAATGTTTATCTGTGCTTCAAAAAGTTTTACTTTTAAGGCCGTCAATAAAAAATGTGTTTGGTTGAGCTCTTAGTCACTGATGCACCGCTGCTCATACATCATCACATGAAAATCTTCGTCCCCTTAAAGCTTCTCTGAGCGTCCAAAAAGGTGGAAATCAGATGGAGCTAAATCCGGACTATAAGCGTCTCTCAGTCACGACCGATTACTCCTCCTGACACCCTCACCGCTTATAACCACAATATAAAAGTGCGGAGACTTTTTGAAGATTCCTCGTATTACACTTTTATTAATAATACTGATAAGACCGACTCACTAATTATGATATAAACTACTATACCAGTATTATTCAGAGCAAAATCCACCAATCAGAGACGTCAGGGTAATCATTTTGATTCAATACAAATAAATAACGTCAGTTTGTTTCATCTAGTTGTTAGCTATTACAAATTTCAGACATCCATTGTAAGAAATAATGTTTTTGCAGCTTTGTGGTTCAGTTTTAAATATCTGCAGTTGTTAAATTGCTATTTCCTATCTAAAAAGCTAATAAACAACCACGATAAGCACTAATAGCTCTAACACACTCATTGGAATGCCACATTAAAACAGGATTCACTAGAAAGACACTTTGATGTAGTGAGTGAATAAATCCAGAAACTTGCTGTAGGGTGATGTTAATGCACCGTACCTGTTTGGGTGTCACGACGAGGGCTAAATGAGGCTGGAAGGTGCTGCGTCTGTCTGTGATCGGCTCGCCGTGTTTAATCGGTGGGAGCTCTTCATCTAAATACAGCGCAGACACAACCAGACAGCATTTTTCTCTCAGGGTGCACTAATGCACTAACAAGCAGGAGATCACAAGGCAGACAATAATCATCAAAGTGCCACTACAGTCTGGGTGCAACTGCCAGGAAAGATAATTTAGCATAAACTTGAAGCTGCATCAAACCAGTCATGTGCGAGCACATTTTTATCACATTACACTTGACATGACGAGGCTGGGAAAATGAAGCTGAATGCCAGTTTTGTAGAAATAACATACCTGCTAAAGAGCTGGAGAACTGCAGCGCTTGGTCTGCGTTCAGCTTTAGAGATCTCTCCAGGAAGTTTGGGATTTCAGCTTCATCCCAATCCTCATCCTGCTCCTCAGATGTCTTTGTTCGTCCAGCATCTGGTTCTTCAGAAAGTAAAGACACCACAGACATTACACACAGAGCCTATTTCAGCAGGACAATGCCAGAGTTCATAGACATAGAGTGCATGTGCTTGGCTGTCCTGCCTGCAGCCCAGATCTGTCTCATATTGACAATGTATGGGCCTTCTTGCTGTGAGGCAACAGTGCTACTCACCGAGCCACCGTGCCGCGCTCTTCAGAAAGTAAAGACACCACAGACATTATATAGAGCCTGTTTCAGCAGGGCAATGTCAGACAGCTTGAATTCATAGATATAGAGTGCATGTGCTTGGCTGTCCTGCCTGCAGTCCAGATCTGTCTCATTTTGAAAATGTATGGTGCATCATGAAGAGGAGAGTCTTCAGAGTATTCAGCAAGAATGGGTAGCATGCTCGAGAGGTCAGCACTGGTGGGCTAGCGTGTTGTCATTTTACCAAGTTATTGGAAAGCTTATGCATTTACATTTGTATATTCGGCATTTAGCAGATGCTTTTATCCAAAGCGACTTACAGTCTAACTAATTGAGGGTTAAGGGCCTTGCTCAAGGGCCCAACTGTGGCAACCTAGCAGCTTACTAGTCTAGTACCTTAACCACTAGGCTACAACTGCCCTATGCATGTGGTTTTATAGATCAGCTGAAAATAAATGTTACTATTTTTAAAATGTTCAATCAGAGATAATAAAATATACAAACAGTGTATAGACATGATTAAAATTGCTATTATTATCAAGTTCAGACTCTTACTGTTACCATTATTAGACATAGTCTCTAAATGACATCAACCCAGATCTGCTCAGACCATATAATCACACACTGTAATCAATGATCACAATTGAGAGAGATTTGCAGGAGGCGAAACAGATCAGGAATCCATTGTTGTTGAAAGTGCGGAGCTGATTTGAACACAGTGATGCTAATCAGTCCAAACACCCCACTCCTGACCCCATGCATAAAACCAACATCTAGCCTCGTATTTACCAAATATATAAAAACAGAATAAAAATGTATAATCTATCATTCTGATTCATAAAGAATAGAAAAACAGAATAGTTTTTTTAAGTGCATCTTTTCTAAAACAAGTCAGAGCAAAATGACAAACAACACGTTAAATAGTTTGTTTGTTTATTAGGATTTTAACGTCAAGTTTTACACTTTGGTTACATTCATGACAGGAATGGTAGTTACTCATTTCACAAGGTTATGTATCAAACACAGACTGTGGGAGGAAACCGGAGCACCCGGAAGAAACCCACATGGACACGGGGAGAACATGCAAACCCCACACAGAAAGGACCTGGACCGCTCCACCTGGGGATCGAACCCAGGACCTCCTTGCTGTGAGGAGACAGTGTTACCCACTTATCCACCGTGCCGCCCCGTTAAAATAGTTAACAGATCCATGGAGAACCACAGGTTGTAAATATTATGTAAATAATATCTATACTGTCTTTTCACATATATATTTTTAATGAAACCAATAGATTTTCCAGTTCAAGCTATATAAAAGTCAAATAAATTATTAAATAAATGTTGTTTTTAAACTTAACTCTATCACAGAATACTGCTACTCACCTCAGGCTGTTCCCTTCAAAACTATCAAATTTACAGTACATGTTTATGGAAGTCGTGTCTGAGGGGAAGAATGCTGACGGCATTAAAAAGTTGGTACAACGCTGCATCGAAACATGCATGAATCGGAAGGCGACTGTGTAGAAAAGTGATAATATTTTGTTTTTAAAATTCTTAATAAACAGAGTTTAAAAAGTGCGGAAACTTTTTGAATTAATACACTAATTAGTTTTTATGAAAGAATAACTGCTACCAGACAATAAAAACTACATCCAGCTAGCTTCACATATATGGAAATGAAGTCTCTACCATCCTCTTTTCCTTTTCAGTGTCTCTGTATCTTATTAATGTAAACAAACAAGCTGCTCTGGCTGTTAAAGCACCAAGTTACAGGAGTGTATTTACAAGAGCACAGACTAAAAGTCTTGTAATAGCATATACAATAATAAATAAAAGTAAGAAGAGACATGATGAGACTGGTAAACAGTGCAGACCATCCAGACGTCTGTTTTGTATGAGTAACTGTGAGTATGTATGTATGTTTGTATATCATATAATTTCTTCTTCCATACCAACACAGTACACTGAAATCTTTATGAAGGTCACTTTGTGTGCCAGGGCACTGCCACGCTGAAGCAGGAAACTGCCTCACAGTTTGACGCACAGAATTCTTTAGAATGTAAACACGCATGCTGCAGCATTAGAATTTCTCTTCTGCTCAGCCTAAAGCATCAAAAACGGTCCCAGAACAAAACATCTCCATCACCGTATTTCCATGTTCCCAAAGGAGAAAAGTATATGAACACCCATGTTTTTATCTGAAAAGGATTTTTATAATGCGTACATATTCTACCTATTTTTAAAAATGCCAATTTATTTCTGTTTAGTTTCCCCGACAGCAGTCGGATGAGATGGAGGTAAAGATTGACTAAAAAAGCTTGACGTGCGTCAGGCCGCTCTTTTCTCCTCACTATAAACAGATCTGATCTGGATCGATGAAAGGCCTCGTCCAGCCTGGTTAATCTTTCTTCGTGCTTTCAAAGCCTCCATGAGATGGGTGGCAAGTTTCAAATCAGTTTGACACCCTGCTTTCCTTGGCTCCTGACGCCAGGCGAAACGCTCCTAAGCCGGTGCGTTCGTTTCTACAGCAGACTGTGAATCGCTTTGGTTCAGGCTGCAGTGCATAACGTCTGGGGGGTTTAGGGGTTTGAAAATTGTAGTGCAAATTTTATTCAAGGTAAGTGATTTATTCAAGACGATCAGATTAATCGAGGCAATAATGTCAACACATTATCCATCTGTGACCAGATCTTACCCAAATTAATGACAAGTCTGACCCCACAGCTCTGACTAATTAATACAGAAATGTATGGGTAAATCATAGCAGCACATGGACACAATGTTTTTTTAATGAATGTGTTCCTTCTACTGGAGTAACACTGCTAATTCTGTACAGTTTCCATCAGCACATCACACACTGCAGCTTTAAATCCTAGGCACTAGGGTTGGGCACTAACAGAATACAAGAACACAGATTTAAAGACATAAGTACAGCACACCACCCAGGAATACACACTGAATATGGCATCACCCTCTATACGGCACCTCACATTTACCAATTTACTCACTTATCTGCTCACTCACACACACAACCCTCCATTTTTTGCATTTCGTTAAGAGGATTACAGAAACCAGAATACTTTCAGCAAACCCACGAGGATAAATGCCAAGCTTTTTTTAGAAAAAAGAAAGAAAGGGTGTCCCCAAGACTCTGGTGCTGTGCGAAACCAACACTACCTGCTATAATGGGAAACATGGTGTGGGGGTGGAGGACTGGTACTGGTTTTCCTTAAACCCATAACTGACCAGTTAACAGAAAAAGAATGCCTTAATTTGTCATATATATACAGTGAAGCCCGAAATTATTCATACCCCTGGCAAATTTTGACTTAAAGTTACTTTTATTCAACCAGCAATTTTTTTTTTGACCAGAAATGACACAGGTGTCTTCCAGAAGATAATAAGACGATGTACAAGAGGCATCATTATGGAAAAAAATATTTCCCAGCTTTTATTTACATTTGAACAAAAAGTGGCATGTCCAAAATTATTCATACCCTTTGCAAACGGTCACAGTCTATGGGAAAATCCAAAGTTCTATACCATTCCAAATAGTCCAAGCTGTTCTAAAGCATCCTAATTACCCTGATTCATTGGGAACAGCTGTTTTAATCAACTCAACAGGTGAAAAACAGCAACTCTCTGCAGTTGGTTTGTGGACAGTCATGGCTAAGACAAAGGAGCTCACTAAGGACCTGCGGCTGTGCATTGTGGCAGCTCACAAGTCAGGAAAGGGCTATAAGGCCATATCTAAATGTTTTCAAGTTCCAGTGGCTACAGTGCAAAGTATTATTAAAAAATACAAGACATTCCGCACTGTGGAAAATCTCAGAGGACGTGGTCGGAAGCCAAAAGTGACACCTGTGCTGGCCAGGAGGATAGTGAGAGAGGTGAAAAAGAATCCAAGGATCACCACCAAGGCCATCCTGGTGAATCTGGGCTCTGCTGGTGGCAACGTCTCAAGGCAGACAGTCCAACGGACACTGCACACTGCTGGGTTCCACGGACGCAGACCAAGGAGGACGCCACTTCTCCAGAAAAGGCACACAAAAGCTCGCTTGGCCTTTGCAAATGCTCATCTGGACAAAGAAGAAGACTTCTGGTCTTCTGTTTTATGGTCAGATGAAACAAAAATTGAATTGTTTGGCCACAATGATGTATCCTTCATTTGGCGTAAAAAAGGAGAAGCCTTCAACCCTAAGAACACCATCCCCACTGTCAAACATGGTGGTGGGAACCTAATGATTTGGGGGTGTTTTTCAGCCAATGGACCAGGGAACCTAATCACAGTAAACGGCATCATGAAAAAAGATCAATACATCAAGATTCTCAACAACAACATCAGGCAGTCTGCAGAGAAACTTGGCCTTGGGCACCAGTGGACATTTCAGCACGACAACGACCCAAAACACACAGCAAAAGTGGTGAAGAAATGGTTAGCGGACAAAAACATTAACATTTTGCAGTGGCCCAGCCAGAGTCCTGACTTGAATCCAATTGAGAATCTGTGGAGGGAGCTAAAGATCAGGGTGATGGCAAGGAGACCCTCCAACCTGAAAGAGTTGGAGCTCATCGCTAAAGATGAATGGGCAAAAATACCAGTGGAGACATGCAAAAAGCTGGTCAGCAATTATAGGAAGCGTTTGATTGCTGTAATAGCCAATAAAGGCTTTTCTATTAATTATTGAGAAGGGTATGAATAATTTTGGACATGCCACTTTTTGTTCAAATGTAAATAAAAGCTGAGAAATATTTTTTTCCATAATGATGCCTCTTGTACATCGTCTTATTATCTTCTGAGAGACGCCTGTGTCATTTCCGGTCCAAAAAAAAAAATTGCTGGTTGAATAAAAGTAACTTTAAGTCAAAATTTGCCAGGGGTATGAATAATTTCGGGCTTCACTGTGTATATATATATATATATATATATATATATATATATATATATATATATATATATATATATATATATATATATATATATATACACAGATCAGCCATAACATTAAAACCACCTCCTTGTTTCTACACTCACTGTCCATGTTATCAGCTCCACTTACCATATAGAAGCACTTTGTAGTTCTACAATTACTGACTGTAGTCCATCTGTTTCTCTGCATGCTTTGTTAGCCCCCTTTCATGCTGTTCTTCAATGGTCAGGACCCCCACAGGACCACCACACAGCAGGTATTATTTAGGTGGTGGATCATTCTCAGCACTGCAGTGACACTGACATGGTGGTGGTGTGTTAGTGTGTGTTGTGCTGGTATGAGTGGGTCAGACACAGCAGCCAATCTATCCAATTACCCGATTGCATTACGCTTACTCTCTACTGATGCTGATCTCCACTTCTGATTGAGGAGAGCGAGACAGACACAGGCCCCTCCGACACGTGTGCAGTAGCCGACTGCACCTTTTCACCTGCACAAGGTGAGTTCATCTGCGGATGACAGAGCTGAGTTTCGAACCGCCGAGTTTGAAATGTCAGCTCTAGCGTGTTTTACCGCTGCACCACCTGAGCGGCTAGACGATTGACTTAAAATAATACATAAAATAAACGTTATATGTACTTAGTTTGAGGTTAAAGATGCACTCAGCAGGCAGCGTTTCCTCAGAGTTACTGCCGTTTCATCATCCTCCCTCGCCTGCACGCTTTTCACTCATTTTTCACCGTGTTATTTGCACTTGCTTTAACACTTGTTATTACACTCCCGCCGCTGCCCACAGGCAACACTCGGAGTGACAGTGACAGTGATTCCTTTTTATTGGTTGTAATACATGCCTCATATGGGTGTGTGAGTTTTAAATATGCAAGTACCGTGGTATAAACTTGAGCTAAAGTACAAAAAGGCAAGCGAGGTGAGCGAAAGAAAAAGCATCAAGCTGCACTATTAAGAACGCTAATTTATTTATTATTTTATTATTTTAAACCTTCTGATTGAGCAACCAGACTGCAAACGGTGGCTGTTCGAGCACATTCGAGAGCTGGAAACGATCCATTATGAACAAGGTGTGAGATCGGACATCTCTTGGTCGCTAATATTGGGATCACATTAGTATTAACGTGATATTTTATTACCTTTAACGAAGGAGGTGTGACTGTAAAAGGGAGGTGAGAATTTTGCCGGAATTAAGTACGTCCAGTTTATGCTGAATTTTTTCCGCTCACACACTTTAAGGTAATAAAATAGTCTGATCAGGCCTAACATTATGACCACCTGACACACTGTCCATGTTATCAGCTCCACTTACCATATAGAAGCACTTTGTAGTTCTACAATTACTGACTGTAGTCCATCTGTTTATCTGCACGCTTTGTTAGCCACCTTTCATGCTGTTCTTTAATGGTCAGGACCCCCACAGAGCAGGTATTATTTGGGTGGTGGAAGATTCTTAGCACTGCAGTGACACTGACATGGTGGTGGTGTGTTAGTGTGTGTTGTGCTGGTATGAGTGGATCAGACACAGCAACGCTGCTGGAGTTATTAAACACCTCACTGTCACTGCTGGACTGAGAATAGTCCACCAACCAAAAATATCTAGCCAACAGCGCCCCGTGGGCAGTGTCCTGTGACCACTGATGAAGGTCTAGAAGATGACCAACTCAAACAGCAGCAATAGATGAGCGATCGCCTCCGACTTTACATCTACAAGGTGGACCAACTAGGTAGGAGTGTCTAATAGAGTGGACAGTGAGTGGACACGTTATTTAAAAACTCCAGCAGCGCTGCTGTGTCTGATCCACTCATACCAGCACAACACACACTAACACACCACCACCATGTCAGTGTCACTGCAGTGCTGAGAATGATCCACCACCTAAATAATACCTGCTCTGTGGTGGTCCTGTGGGGGTCCTGACCATTGAAGAACAGCATGAAAGGGGGCTAACAAAGCATGCAGAGAAACAGATGGACTACAGTCAGTAATTGTCGAACTACAAAGTGCTTCTATATGGTAAGTGGAGCTGATAAAATGGACAGTGAGTGTAGAAACAAGGAGGTGGTTTTAATGTTATGGCTGATCGGTGTATATATGGAGCCAACGATGTTAGTGCTCATGATTTTGTAATGGATTGTTCAACAAGGTCATGGTAAGGTGTCACCAAAGTTCCAGGTAAATAGTATTAAAATGTTCATTCCTGTGACATGAAAAGTCGCCTGCACAAAGGCTCAGTGTGACGCCTATATTTATGGAAGTACCACATGTGTGGATCTGTGGTTTCCTGCTGATTATTAGATGCATAGAACTGGTTATTATTTTTGACACAAATGAAACACGATGGTTAGAAAACGTTTTAATACCTACCAGAAGAGAACCGTGTTCTGCCGCACCACATTAGACTTCTCTGCACTTATGAATACACATAGCTATTTTAATGTTAGCTTTAAGTATGTGACTGTAACGTGAGCATCACTTCAGTTCATTACCCAATGTCCTTTTGTTTGATGTTTCCCTTTAAATCCTTGATAAAACACGGTATAATTATTATAGTGTCACGAAGAGGGCCACCTTACTTTCCACAGAGCAAACATTATACTAATGAGATGCTGCTATCAGCCTGCTGCTCTGTGCAGCGTTCTCCAAGAGATCAAAAGGACGGACTGGAAAGGTCATGAATATTCAATAAGAGACCGACAGGAGTGGCTGAGGTCAGGGTGGAAAATAGGAGATGATCAGGAGTTACCAAAGCATGACTTTGACAACCCGTGATTAACTACTGAAATTGGTTTGTTCCAGTCTAATTTGTGTTTAAATAAACGTTTATATGCTATAAGTGCTATAAGTGCTTGTCATGTCGATTGAGCTTGCGTGGTGATGTTCTAATCTCGTGTACAATTACACTTTATACATCAGGGTGTAAGATTCGAACCCACAACCGCGGGTTAATCCAGCAAAGCATTGGAACGTAATTCTTCAATGTTCCCCGTACATTAGGGTGACCAAACGTCCGTATTTCCCGGGACATGTCCGTATTTCACGTCCTGTCCCGGGCGTCCCGGGTTTTTTTTTAAAAAGTGAGGAAATGTCCTGGTTTTTAAATTACCTTCATTGGATCATTAAATTTACAGGCACTAGGGCACTGCGCACGGCGCTGCGTGTGACGTAATCCCTGAGCCGCGTCAGTGAGGGCAGCCCTGTTCTTAATCAGAATGTAGACAGCGTGACTGTCAGTACGCAAGCAACATGCCGAAGCGCAAGTGTATGTTTACCGACGATTTACAAAAGAGTTTTTGTTGGTATTTTTGTATTTTTGCTAATACACAAGAGGTATTTTTTTGTTAATTGGCTAATTTGTTAATTTATTTTTTCCAATAGCTGATTGTTAATTAGTTCATTTTTTCCAATAGCCTACAGAACAGACAATATTTCGTTCATTACTGAGGGTAACTGAGTATCATGTGTTATTTGGAGTTGAGAGTTATTGTTAACTTTTGTTGTTAAGTGAGGGATGTTTAGATGAGACATTATTTCTTTCATTGTGCTATTCATTCATTACAGGAAATGTTAACTTAAGCATTTTGAATAAATGCATTTTGAATAAAATTATCATCTTGAGTTTTTGTTGTTGACTTTTACTGAAAAGCATTGCCCCCCCCCCCCCCCCCCCCCCCCCCCCCGGCTCCAAGGTGTCCTGGTTTTCCCAAATGAAAATATGGTCACCCTACCGTACATGATCCAAACATGCAAAGACATTATAAGACCTATGTGCACAGCATTTAGATTGTACTAGGTATCATTAGGTATCATACACTACATGGCCAAAAATATGTGGACACATAACCATAAGCTAGTAAGACATCCTATTCTAAATCCATGATCATAAGTACATAAGTACATTGGCCTGCACTTTGCAATGTCACAGCCTACTCTATTATGGAAGGCTTTCCAGAACATTCTATATCATTTATGTGTCTGTAGGAATTTGTGCCCATGAGGTAGGAGCTCCTGTGAGGTCAGCAGGAAATGGGCTTCCTTTTTTTTTTTTTTTTATTTAATAATTTTTCCCACTTTCCCCCCCAATTTTCTCCCCTAATCTAGTCGTGTCCAGTTACCCTGATTGTGTCCTCTATACTGGTTCGACCCTTCACCGCTGACTGAGGACGCCTCTTACCTGACACACGCCCCCTCCGGCACGTACAGTCAGTACAAACTGCATTTTTCACCTGCACGAGTCGAGTTCATACACCGACGGGCACTGTGTACAGAGGGCCACACCCCCATCAGCATTATTCCTCAGCCCTGTGCAGACGCCATCAGACAGCCGGCAGGGGCCGCCGTCGCACCAGTTATGAGGACGTATGATCCGACTTTTTACCCCTAACCCTGGACAACAGCCAATCGTCGTTCATGCTGCCGCCCAGCCTGGTCGTAAGGCAGAGCTGAGATTCGATACGATGTATTCTAAACCCCAACTCTTGTGCGCTAGCGTACTTTACCGCTGCGCCACCTGAGATCAATAATCAATAATCAATAATCTTTATACACCTATTAGAAGAGAGAAACTTAATAATTAGGAGGCCATATAGTGTACGTAATTCAGGCATTAATTCAAGTTTACGGGAGGATGTGCAAAAATTGTAAACAAATCTTTCGCCATTTTATATGAACAGTCATGCAAGCTCCATAGACAAACAAAAGTAGAAAATGTGTTGGCCAGAATGGCTCTGTGACTTTTACTGACTCAGTTTGTGAAACCAAAATACACCTCCGAATCTGTCCTGGTCAGGTGTAAGTACTGTGTTATAACATGAAAACATCTAACAGTTAAAACTCATCACATCTTAACTGCTCCAAAGTCCAAAAGAAGTGTGTTTTAAATTACTTCACCCTTTTGTGGCTTAAGATTTACTTTTCCCAGTGGATAGGTCATGGCCCAATCCCTTTTGAAACTTCTTAATGCACTTCAGTGGTTTATATTAATATAACCCGCATTACAGGGCAAATGACTGAAAAACCACATTAATCTTATCCTGATGATTTGAACTGAATGGTGTCCAGCAAGTTTGTGCAGCCTAGACAGCAGCTGCTGATGCCAATTCTCAAACAAACTTCCAAGTGATCATCAGTGAGAGTGGATCGATATTTGGACTTAATAATTTTTATGTGGGAAAAGGCTGATTCACATAAGTAGGCTGATCCAAAAAATGCTGTCAATTATGTGGCACATTTTCTGATGTTCAGCCAGCGAGTCCCAAAGTTGTCCATCAGAGGCTCTCGACTTCATCTGAATGTTAGTTGGCAAAGTTAAAACTTTATTTCTTTTTCAGAGCAGATGGGTAAATGAGGAACAAAAATGCAATTTTTGAGGCCAGCACATCAGCTTCAGCTGTACCAGCAAACAGAAAGCACATGAAGGCTCAAGCAAACAGTCTGGGGCGGCACGGTGGCATGGGGGGTAGCACTGTCGCCTCACAACAATAAGGTTCTAGGTTTGATAACCAGGTGGAGCGGTTCGGGTCCTTTCTGTTCGGAGTTTGCATGGTCTCCGCGTGTCTGTGTGGATTTTTTTGGGAAGCTCTGGTTTCCTCCCACAGTACAACAATGTACAGTGAGATGAACTGGAGATACAAAATTGCTTGTGTAACCTGTAACTACCTGTCCTGTGAGTTTGCACAGTGTACCGTGCACTATTCAGTTGCGTGCAGGACGCCCGGCGCTTTTCCAGCTCCGGTTACATGCTTTAAAAGTTCTGACGGGCTGTGGCATAGCTATGGTAGCTATGGTAAGTAGTAAATCAAAATAAGAGTGGCCACATTTCACATAAGTCAATCACGCTGACCTGCCCACCACCCAAAGCAGGGTGAAGCTTGATAGCCTATATGAATGTAATATAAATTTAAATGAGGTGCGATCTACCACCGTTCAATCGATGCACTGGGCACCCCTGCTCCAGCAGATAGTTCTCATTAAAAAGTGCTGATCTCACTCTTGTGTGGCTGCTTGACCAATAATATGCAATCTATGAAGCTCGAAGCTCCTGACAAATGGTTCTTGTACCGACTCTCTCCAGAGGCAGTTAAAACTTTGGCAATGAGTGGTGTTACATACTTTAGCACTTGGCGTGTCGATCTATGATCTAGTTTTGCTCCAAAGATTCAGTCACTAAAAAGGAACAGCAGTAAAATCAATAAAATCCAAGATGCCATGACAAACTATATGGACAAAACTATTGTTTTACCCACAGCAATGGCTAACAGGTATAATACATCAATTATATTTATTTATTAGGATTTTAACGTCATGTTTTACACACTTTGGTTACATTCATGACAGAAACGGTAGTTACTGCTTACACAAAGTTCATCAGTTCAAGTCTTTAATGTCAAACACAGTCATGGACAATTTTGTATCTCCAGTTCACCTCACTTGCGTGTCTTTGGACTGTGGGAGGAAACTGAAGCTCCCGGAGGAAACCCACACAAACACTGGGAGAACATGCAAACTCCACACAAAAAAGCACTCGTATCGCTCCACCTGGGAATCAAACTCAGTACCTTCTTGCTTTGAGGCTACAGTGCTACCCACCGAGCCCCTTTCTGGACCAACATCAGCGCCCAACCCTACAAATGCACTTTTGACTGAATGGGCACAATTTCCCACAGACATACTTCAAAGTCTTGTGAGAAGAATTCTCAGATGAGCGGCTGTTGCTATAGCTGTTATATCACACAGAGGTCACTATATTTAATACCATTTGTTTTTTTCCGACACGTGGGCAGCAGCCGTATGCATCTTGTCACCTACACTTGGCAAGTGCATATGCGGATCAGCACTGTGTACAGACAGACACACCCTGATCAGCGCACTCTTTTCCTGTCTCTGTGCAGGCGCCATTAATCAGCCAGCAGAAGTCGTAGTTGCATCAGTTATGAGAGAGTCCCTATCCGGCTTAATATCCTTAAGAACAACAGACCAATCGTTGTTCATGTGGCTGATCGGCCCAGCCGAGATCCCAGCTCGGGTGTTCTAGTGTGTGTTTTTACCGCTGAGCCACCTGAGCGGCCCAATACCATTTGTTTTTAAAACGAGATGTCCAACAAGCTCATGATCAGGTGTCCGAATACTTTAATCATACAGTGTGTTTGTATAAATAGGTATATTTGATATTTAGTGTTTATAACCCGCTGTTAAGCAGGGACGTCCACACACCTCAGGCCATGTTGTGTAGTTTCTGTAGTCCTAATTTAAAGCAATGAAAGGACAGTCAACACGCTGCCTAATTTACCCCGACACCCTGTTAACATCGTTTTCACCAGCCCTCAAAACTGCAAGATCAAAAACCTTTAACAGGGTGAGTATTTTAATAATTAAAACAGTCAAAGGTAATTAGAATAGAAACTTCTAGGGAATAGTTTGCACTATTCTGAGAGATTTCCTCTTTTATTGCTTTGATGGCCACTGATTGCACAGCGGTTAAATAACAGGCTAATCTCTCAGCGTCCGGGTGGCTTAATTGTTGTACTCTTAATTAGAGTATGTTTTATCATTTGTATAAACTTAAATACTGGATTGTACCATCAGGAGACAAAACTTGATTAAAATCATATCAAAATGCGAGCCCATTCTCTTACAATGATTTTGGGATTCCAAGTGAGGCTCCTATCCATCCATCCATCCATCCATCAATTTATCTCTCTCTCTCTCCATTCATCCATCCGTCCATCCATTCATCTATCTGCCTATCTATCTCTCTATCTATCTGACTATCAAATCAATCTATATATCTTACTATTAAATCAATCTATCTATCTTACTACCCCATCCATCCATCATAAAAATCTACAAACACAAAGTCGAAAAGAACAGAGGAATAATTTATCATTTAGGGAAGCTGGCTCAGTAATCTGGCTCAGAAGTACGTTTACAATCAGGCCTTAACTTCTGTATATAAAAAGACTTTTAGCATTCTCATTCTCACTAATATGAGTTAAAATGTGAGCATATCTGGCTTAAAGTATCTTGGAAAAAACATTAGCCAGCACCTTTCAGGATTACCAATAGGTCGGGCTATATGACAAACCCGTAATAATAGGGCAAGCTAATACGGCCTGTATAGTGTATACATAACTGCTATTCATCTTATTCAGAGCCCTGCAGTCCCAGTTTAGCAGTGAAAGATCAACAGTGTCAGCAGAGACTTTTCTAAAGGTCAACAAAGGTTCATCTTCAGACAAATGATTGTTTGACTGATATAAGGGATTTACTGTGAAAAGGAAATTTCAATGCTTAAAACTGAAGCGAGTGCAATACAAATGAACCCTGAGTTAACAAGGCTTAACATGTCTCGCTTTTCCAGTGGATCCTCTCTACAAAGAGCTGCTTTTTGAGTCTGTTTACTTGGGGGGTAACAATACAGATACTGAATCACAGTCTCTCACACATATACAGTATGTAAAGAAAGGCTATAAATAATAGTTCTATCACTGAGTGAATTAATTAAATAACAAAAAGTCTAAAAGCCGAAAAACTCCAACTGAAAAATTGATCCTACCTAGCTCTAGGTTCCTGGGGACCAGAGTTCAATACCCATCTCTATCTAAGATTTCTAGTCTTAGTTTATTAAATAACCCTGGTTGTGAGGCATCCATGGGCTTATTTGTGAAGAAGGATATTAAAGGTTCATTTCTCTTTTTTATCACCAGTGTACTGTAATAAAGAAACGCTATCAAAACAATCTCCTGGCACAGTGTTTTATCTGCATCTCCATGCTTCTACATGCCTGCCAGTCCAAGTGATGAAAGTGTGTTTTCCCCACTTCTCAAAACTAATACTTTCTCTCAATTCAAAGGGTTTATATAATATTTTAACACCTTGGATTATAGTGTACTTCACATCAAGGTGACACATTTAATCAGCTCTACAGTCTCTACTATCTGTTTTGTTGTTCTCTGATTTGAATACATATTTTCACACATGAAGATGCACCTTCTCTCAAAAGGAAAAAAAAGCTCATCTCTAGTCTATCCCTACCCAACGATTTATCACTGATTAAATCCCTACATCAACCAGGAGCGGTTCTGTATTGCATGACGTGTGTTCCTCCCTACCTGTTGAATAGTTTTTTGTTTTTTTTGCCCAATTTTCTCCCCTAATCTAGTCGTGTCCAAGTACCCCGACTGCATCCTCCACTGATTCAACCCTGCACCGCTGACCGAGGACGCTTCTCAACTGACACACATGCTCAGTACAGACTGCATTTTTCACCTGCACGAGTCGAGTTCATATATAAGTTCCTTACTTGGTGCAGCTAGTAGAGTGGGTGGCACAACCCAACACGGATCCTGAGTAAATGATTGATTTGTGGCTGAGCCGTTGTTGTGCCTAGACATTCACATCTCACAATTTACCGGAGAAACCCTAACAGAAATGTTTGTTTGTTTATTAGAATTTTAACGTCATGTTTTACACTTTGGTTACATTCATGACAGGAACGGTAGTTACTCGTTACACAAGGTTTATCAGTTCACAAGGTTATATCAAACACAGTCGTGGACAATTTTGTATCTCCAGTTCACCTCACCTGCACGTCTTTGGACTGTCTGGGGAAACCGGAGCACCCGCAGGAAACCCAAGCGGACACGGGGTGAACATGCAAACCCCACACAGAAAGAACCCGCCCCACCTGGGGATCGAACCCAGGATCTTCTTGCTGCGAGGCGACAGTGCTACCCACTTAGCCACTGTGCCGCCCTTCACACACCAGTTAGAAATGGGTGAATATGACTGAACTAGCACAGAACAGTAATAAGCACAAGTGTCCAAATACATTTGGCCGTGGTGAATGTGTTGAAAATGATAAACTGTGTTTTAAAACAGTTTCCATTCAACTAAATCAAAATCAAACTGAAGTGACATTTTAGCTGCTGCAGTGGAAAGACAGACGTGCTAAACGATGACCTGCTCTCTCGATCGAAATTCATCCGTCAGCACTCATTTAAATAAAGGACAGAATGAAAATGACTCACTTGTGAAATTTCACTTAATCACATTTTTCATTTTCCTTAACAAGGCTGCTCACTTAGACACGCAGTCCAGTTGTGTTGTGCAAAGTTTAACCCAAATGACTCAACAGCAGAACGTTCACACTGAATAAACCCGAACTGCTTAACGCTGAAGCTGGTATTGATTTTCTGTAACGCTGTCAGTTGTTTTCGGGCGAGCCTTAAAGTAATTGAAAACAATCGAAACAATCTTAGTATAATAATGTATGTGTTGGTTGGGGGTGTAATTGAGTTTTCATGGAGGCAGGACACACATTCAGTTGAATTCTCCATTACTCTGCACATAATTACAGCTTATTTTGTGTTTTTAATAAACATTAATGAAATAAATGTTACCAATATGCAAGCATGGAATACGCTTTCTACAGCAGGTATAGAAGTCCACGTTCTAACTGTGCTGTTATAACCGATGATGCTTTTTCACCATATCTTTATCACTCTGGTGACCATGATTCAACACATTTTTAATATTTTCTCCCTTTTTCTCCTGATTTTTAGTGCGTCCAATTTTTACCCAGTTGCGCCCCGCTTCCTCTCTACAGGTGCTGACCACCGCCCCGATGGAGGAGAGCAAACTGACACACGCCCCCTCCAACACGTGATCAGTACCAACCTGCACGAGGCGAGTTCATATGCCGACCAGCCTTGTGCATGGAGAGCCACACCTTAATCAGCATTATTCCTCTCTCTGTGCAGACGCCATCAATCAGCCAGCAGAGGTCATTATTGCATCAGTTATGAGGAATCCCTATCCGGCTCCCACCCTGTATGAACAACAGCCAAACGTTGTTTATATAGCCGCCCAGCCCAGCCGGATGGCAGAGCTGAGATTAGATACGATGTATTCGAAATCCTAGCTGTGTATTTTACCACTGCGCCACCTGAGCGGCAATATTTGAAAAAATTTTATTTGTAAAATTGAATCACAGATAGATGTCAATATAAACCATCTGACTTCCAGTGTTTTCAGCACTGCCTTTAATTTCTTTATTTGCTTAATACATCATATTGTACAGATATCTTTCTTTCTATTTTTATTTATGTATTTTCTCCCAATTTAGCATTGTCAATCTGTCTTTTGCTGCTGGTGGATCCCTGATTGCAGTTAAGGAGGGTATATTGCTGCTCACGCCTCCTCTGACCCACGTGCAGCCCTTAGCGGAACCCTTTTTCACCTATACACTCTGCTCAGGCGCCTCTATCTGCTAACCAGGGTCCTTACACAGCGATAGATTAAATAGGCTCAAGGTGCATAAGAAATATTGAGTAAGTATTGCAGTACAATGTTGGTAACATATATGCAATATGTAATATAATAGAAAAATGACAAAAGTGTCTTGGCATTAAATGTCCAGAGATGTGCAATGACATAAACAGAGTGACAGATCATGCTTCATGAGTCTGGTATTGTCATGGTATTAACTCAGTGAGCAATGATGTACCGGCACAGTGGGGATGAGTTATACAGTGAGATCGCTGTTATAAATGGCACCCAGCCAACCGGTGGCAATGCCGAGTTTCGAACCGAGGAGTTATCCCGCTGTGCCACTTGGGCGCCGGCTTTTTTTGTAGCGCTTGATTTTGGATTTTGGAGTTTAGATTGTGAACATAATGTAAACTGTTGCAGCATGTTAATACAAAAACAAGGGGGTGAATTGGTACAATGTTCACATGAAGTAGATTTCTGTCTTTTCTAATACTGAAATTGTATTCTTTGTCAAATCGCTATAAAAGGTCTCAGATTAGGACAATCGTGTGGGGAAAAGCTTTGGAGAATGAATAAATTATGTTAAGTATATTATTCTTAAGCAAACTATTTGTTTATATAAAAACAAACCCCAAACATAACTTATTTTTCACTGTTGAAGTCAGAGTGATAATTTAGAGAGCGGAAGCTCCTCTAACGGTCTGGCTGCTGAAAATGTTTCGTCTTTTTTTCACCTCCCATTATTATCAACGTCACCCGAGTGACCACATGCCTCTTCATGGATTTCAGCCGTAATTTAGCGAAACCCCAGCTCATCTACAGAACTCACTCCTCTCTGTGGTACAGCGCTCATGCATTCTTTGTTCCCCTTTGAAAGGATGAAACTGGAGCTTGGATCCCATTGAGCTGTTTATCTCTATTCAAAATTGAGTTGACACATTCTCAGCCTCAGCCTGATGCCTTCGCTGTTGGATAAAGTCAGTGCCAGCTCTTAACCTGGCAGGGGGGCGCGTTTTAATCACTTGAGTTATTACAGATTACGAGTTCGGAATGAATTCTGTGTCATCTGTATGGAAAAGTGAAACAGAACAGAATCTTGGATTTAAAATTGGATTTAAGGTTTTAACTCTATATAAAAAAATTATCCCCTATCATAATCCTAAACCTTACACCTCCATAAATCCAACCATAACTCCATCTAAAACCTCTACCATAACCCGTAAACTAACCCTTATTACTATTATAACTGCAATCATAACCCCTACTCTAAATCCAACCATAACCCCTAACCTAATCTTTAACCTAAGCCTTACACCTCCATAAATCCAACCATAACCTTTAAACTAACCATACCTATATCTAAAACCCTTGCCCTGACCATAGCTCTAACACTGAGCTCTAAAACTGAAGCAAACTATGTTTCAGAACACAGTGATGTACAGACACTGCTTACAGGATCACATATAAACACCACACACCTCCCTTAACTCCCTTACTTACACCTAAGAGGCAAAAAATACAGTTTAGACTGGCTAAATCACCTTCTGTGTGTTTTTGGAAGAAGAAAATAAATCAGAGCACCCTGAGGAAACCCATTCAGACATTCAATAATAAGAAGTTTACAGCTTATATGGCTTCCACTGAACTTAACTGAACAAAGCCAGCACAGTCATCAGTAGCAAAATGGCAAAAAACCCTGTAAACCTAAAGCCTTACACCTCTATAAATTCAACCATGGCTCCATCCAAAACCTCTACCATAACCCGTAAACTAACCCTTATCGCTATCATAACTGAAACCATAACCCCTACCCTAAATCCAACCATAACCCCTAACATAATCTTTATCATAAGCCTTACACCTCCCTAAATCCAACCATAACCCTTAAACTAACCATAACTCCATCTAAAACCCTTGACCTAACCATAGCTCAAACTCTAACCTTCTATTTAAACAAAAAACTAAAGGAAACTATGTTTTAGAACACAGTGATGTACAGATACTGCTTACAGGATCACAGAGGGTCCAGTGCCACAGAGAAACACTAGGCAAAAATACACCCGGGATGCTAATCCATCACAGAGCACCACACACCTCCCTTAACTCCCTTACTTACACCTAAGAGGCAAAAAATACAGTTTAGATTGGCTAAATCACCTTGTGTGGTTTTGGAAGAAGAAAAGAAATCAGAGCACCCCGAGGAAACCCATTCAGACATGCTATAATGTGAAATATACGGCTTATATGGCTTCCACTGAACTCAACCGAACAAAGCCAGCACAGTCATCAGTAGCAATAAGTGTATTATTATGAGCTTCTAGGCCATTTCGGAACAATATACACACAGAATGTGAGTAAAACCTGGTTAAAACTGAAAGTCTAAAGCTGTTAAACAGGTATCAGACAGACACTGAAAGCCCAACACTAGTAGTAGTGTGTGTGTGTGTGTGTGTGTGTGTGTGTAAAGCTCTGACTGAAACCATTACACACTTCATCTGGAGTATTACTGAACCCACAGAGAGAGTTAAAATCCTCCAGATAAGAGAACTGTTCACTGCCAGCGAGGGAAAACCATTTCACAACAAAACACTGACACCTAGTGTGGGACAAGCAGGAAATGAGTTCCACAATTGCTTCTTTATAGCTTTTGTTTTTTCTTCCTGACACAGACTGAATGAAGTCAAGCAGAAATAAAATACAGCTGGAGATTAATTGCTCAGCAAACTACACTCACTCACATACCTGTACAACAACAGATCCAAAAAGAGAGCCAGAAAGAGGAGCTGAGATTTAACAGACCAGTTTTAATAGTATATACACCGATCAGCCATAACATTAAAACCATTGTTTCTACACTCAATGCCCATTTCATCAGCTCCACTTACCATATAGAAGCACTTTGTAGTTCTACAATTACTGACTGTAGTCCATCTGTTTCTCTGCATGCTTTGTTACCCCCTTTCATGCTGTTCTTCCACAGTCAGGACTCTCCCAGGACCCCCACAGAGCAGGTATTATTTAGGTGGTGGATCATTCTCAGCACTGCAGTGACACTGACATGGTGGTGGTGGTGTGTTAGTGTGTGTTGTGCTGGTATGAGTGGATCAGACACAGCAGTGCTGCTGGAGTTTTTAAATACCATGTCCACTCATTGTCCACTCTATTAGACACTCCTACCTAGTTGGTCCACCTTGTAGATGTAAAGTCAGAGACGATTGCTCATCTATTGCTGCTGTTTGAGTCGGTCGTCTTCTAGACCTTCATCAGTGGTCACAGGACGCTGCCCACGGGGCGCTGTTGGCTGGATATGTTTTTGGTTGGTGGACTATTCTCAGTCCAGCAGTGACAGTGAGGTGCATACCAGCATAACACACACTAACACACCACCACCATGTCAGTGTCACTGCAGTGCTGAGAATGATCCACCACCTAATAATTCCTGCTCTGTAGTGGTCATGTGGGGGTCCTGACCATTGAAGAACAGGGTGAAAGCAAGCTAAAACTTGTCCTGCAAAACTGCAACAATTAGTATCTTCACTTCCCAAATCATTAAAAATTGTAATTAATAAAACAGATGATGTAACAGAGTCGTCCCAACACTTTTAAGTGTGTTGCAGGCATCAAATAAAAAATGTTTATATGTACAGAATAAAATGAAAACATAAAAAATATTTTCGTTCTACTATTGACATTTAGATTTGAAGGTAAAGAGGTTAAACAAATAATAAAATTGTTTTTATCGCATAAAATGTCCTGACTTTTTTGGAAATGGGGTTTGTATAGATTAAATATGATATATAAAACATCTGAATCTGGTAAACAAACATTTACCTGAATTTCCATTTTGCGCTCTTTCGATCAGGAATTCTCTTATTTTTTCCACCCAGAGGTACAGGATGCTCTCACCCACGTTCTCTCTGAAACGATTCAACAATCAAAGGTTTCTACTATATACCAGTCTATAAGGACCTTCTGAGAGTCATTTTCTAATGGTTGTGGACTGGAATAATTGTGCAGCAGCATTTTTTTATGTCACACTGTTTTTTTAAACAGCAGAAATGTCACCACAGATACCAAGTGGTCAAGTTGTCCTGGATAACCAATTATACTTTCTGGCTCATATTGCTAACCAGACCCAATCATACCAATTCTTCCTCTACAACATCAGAAGTACTTACAGGAAGATTTCCTCCAGACTGTTTGACAGTGTGATACGGTCAGGACCTCTCAACCACGCCGCACTGTGAGAAAGACAAAACATTTGAATTATAATTATTTATGTTCCTTACTTAAATTAGTGGTAAGACTACTAAACATTTATTGAGTGTTATTAAGCTTGAGAAAGGTGCTATATAAATTTAACTTAGTATTATTATTATCTTTATTATGGGACATATAATAAATATAACAAATAATCTTACACACAAATCCACATGTGCAGAGTTTAACATGCAGTCAGTTGTACTGATGCTAAACAGCTTCCGTTTATTATTTTAATGTCTAAAATTTCAGTTGTTCATGACATACTATCATATGTTATGCTTTACAGAATGTAAGCAGTCCAGATAAACACATTCCAGGTTACTTACTTGATTTGGTATATTGGAGGAGCTGAGCTTGGGTAATCCTCAGGCAAAATAATCTGACAAAAACAGAGAATTAAAAGTTTTAAAACAACATTAACACTACAGCCATTACAATAAATACAGTAAAACAAAGTATATACTTTTCTGATTACATTTGTTACTGCATATTTGCTACACTGAATGATTTTAGATCATCAAATAATAAATAATACTTGGAAAATAAGAAATACAACACATTTAGAAAGTTATCATACATCCATACCACCCTACAAAGTAAACACTGTCTAACTTTAGTAGCATAGGAGCAATATATACTATTCACATCATTATGGAAAAATAAAGATCACTGTTTGCATAACTGCTTTTAGTGCTTTACTTAGTGCTAGGGTTCCAAACAAGCACTGATTGTTTCAAGTATCATAACACCAGCAAATGAGTTCAACTCAGTGTACATGATAAACAATCACTCACAATCACAATCGATAAACAAACACCCATCTGTTTTACAGTGTTAATAACAGCAAAGCACTGAATCACACCAGATCTGTTCTTGATTTATTTACCTGCAAACACACAGACCACTTCGGATCTGAAATGTCATCTGATATTTTGATACAGAATATCCTGGATGCTTCATCAATCACACACCATTCATCTCCATAAATAGAGGACAGAGCTTCAATCTCTTCAACCTGATCAAGAGGAGTGACAGCTTTTCAATGCTCGGGTCGAGCCAAGTTACAAAGTTATGCATTTACATTACTGACATGTGTAAATCTTTAGGTGTAAGAGTTTTAATACAGAACCTAACCTGAAGCTGCAGATCGCTGGCATTTTCCACTGATGTGTCCATTTACTTTCAGCACATTGCTTTTAAGTGAACTACTACACATCCATGCCACATAGGATACATTTCATATTCATCCATATTCCCTACTTAGCTACACTACATAGGGCATGAAATAATGATTTCTATACACTACATAGTGCCCTATTTTTTTATTAGACTTTAATTTGGAATACAACCCAAAGAACTACGACGAGCTATGGAAGTGACGCAAACTTGGACGTTAAATTGTACTTGTTTTATTTGTGAAATTATTTTGATTATGATTATGTGTTTTATTTCAAATAATAGCAGGTCCTGATGAGTAATGAGTATATGAAGGATAAGTGAGTGCGGCCTTGTGTTTCTGGTTATGGACTCTGTATCCACTGCGGCCCCCAGATGAAATCATAAACATGCTTTTTTGTATTTTTCCTCATTTAGGAAACAAAACAGCAACTCAAATAGAACTTTTATGAGTGGTTGTCGTACGAGGAGAAAACCTTAATATCCATACAGAGCAGAAAACGATATTAAACGTGTTAATGTTTAAGAAATAAGCCAAACCCAAATACTAACCAATCAGACGCCAGTATGCAAATTAGACTCCTCTCGACCAATGACAACACAGCAGCTCATGAATAATTAATTAGATACCAATGTTGTTCTACTTCACGCGGTTTGATCTGATAAATAAAATATACAGTTTAATCTAAAGGAGACGGAATGGCGACCGCTATTTATTTGGAACATTATCTTGACAGTGAGTATACGAGTTCCGTTGCTGAGTAATAAATCGTTATTATTGCTTAAATAAACCGGGAGGGTTTGGTGTTTCCCAGCAGGCTCAGTTCTGGTCTGCGCAGCGTCTAATATCAGCAGGCTAAGCTAAGCTAAGCTAAGCTAGTTTAGGCTAACTTAACCTAACCCAACTATAGCTGATAACCCTGGCCTGGTGGAATAGAAATGTCTTAAGACAATTCACTAATAAAAAGAATTACCCGAAAACAATCTTAGACACCTGGTGTGTGTACAAAGTGATAATAATGTAATGGTGTTAAACAACATACGGTTTATATAGTTGCTGTCTATAAAGTTTCCAGCATTTTCTACCTAGCTAACAGTTTAGCCAAGTTGACAGTCAAAACAACACTGCTGCTCTGGTAAATATATCTATTTTGCAAAAAAACATGTAATAAATGAATACATTCTGGTAGTTAGTTCATTACTAACCGTGCAGCTAAAGATCTGTTATCAAAACTGCTTTACAGATTTAATCAACACATAAAGTCAGATGTAAACAAACCGACAGTCATTTTAAAATGTGCACGATTGAAATAAATCCTTAAATGCTGATTTTAGATCATCAAACAGTAAATAATACTGGGAAAATAAGAAATATTTGAGTTAAATACAACACATTGAGAAAGTTATCATACACCCATACAATAATAATCATTATTATTATTACTATTATTATTATAATACATTTTTATTCATATGCTTATTGTTATTATTGCTATTATATATATAGTACTATGTACATAGATATAATTCCATATATGTAAATAGCTTTAGTTATAACTTTATATTCATATTAATCATAGACACATGTTTACTGATATTCGCTGTTTTTCTTTGCACAATGCTACTATTTGCACTTCTGGTAGATGCTAACTACATTTCGTTGCCTTGTACCTGTACTGAGCAATGACAATAAAGTTGAATCCATCCATCCATCCATCTACAAAGTAAAACACCCTAAAAAGTCAAACTTTAGTAGCATAAGAGCAATATATACTATTCACATCATTGTGGAAAAAATAAAGATCACTGATGTTTGCATAACTGCTTTACTCAGTGCTCGGGTTCCAAACACGCAGTGGTCATTTCCAAACAAGCATTGATTAGGTCTCATCACACCAGCAAATGTGTTAACATTATAAACAATCACACTCGATAAACAATCACTCATCTGTTATACAGTGTTAATAACAGCAAAGCACTAAATCACACCAGATCTGTTCTTGATTTATTTACCTGCAAACAGATTACCAGCTTTACAGATTCAATCAACACATAAAGTCAGATGTTAACAAACCGACATTCATTCCCAAGTCATTTTAAAATGTGCACGATTGAAATAAATTCTTACTTAAATCCTTAAAGGTACAAATTCAACTAGAACTGAAGTGGTCCTGAAGGCTGTCATAACAAAGAAGTTAAATAAAAACAAAATTGTAAATCAGACCCTAGGGCTGGGCGGTATTTTTTAAGATTCTGACGGTTTCATGGTATATCACGGTATGTTTTTTGTATTACTGGGACTTTTTATATATCTGTGGCTTATTCTACTGTCATAAGTACATAGAATATAAAAGGTTTTAATTCCACCATGTATATAATGAAGGGGGCGGCACGGTGGCTAAGTGGGTAGCACTGTTGCCTCACAGCAAAAAGGTCCTGGGTTCGATCCCCAGGTGGGACGGTCCAGGTCCTTTCTGTGTGTAGTTTGCATGTTCTCCCTGTGTCTGTGTGGGTTTTCTGCTACATTTACATGTAAAAGCATATAATCACTGTTTGTACTGGTTAATAATCAGTAATATGTTCCATCAATATAGGCATCGAAAATTTGCCATGTGAACTC
The DNA here is from genome assembly GCF_030014385.1 of Trichomycterus rosablanca. Taxonomy (NCBI): domain Eukaryota; kingdom Metazoa; phylum Chordata; class Actinopteri; order Siluriformes; family Trichomycteridae; genus Trichomycterus; species Trichomycterus rosablanca. Next base: position 2,942,752 of record NC_086004.1, read on the forward strand.
CAGAGAAACTTCACCCTAATGCGAGAGCTCGATGACAGGACAGAAGGTAAATCAGAGCATGTTTGTATTTTTATGCAAATCGAATATAACCTAAATTAGTTTCTTTTCTTTTAATGTTGGTGTGTTTTTAAATACATGTTCTTCTCTGACATGATAGAAAAGAAGGTAGAGATTGATAAACTTGCAGAAGAGTACATCAGTAATGTGCGGAACCTGGCGTCTGAACAGAGAGTGGAGCACCTACAGAAGATTCAGAATGCTTACAGCAAATGTAAAGAATACAGCGATGACAAAGTGCAGCTTGCCATGCAGACATACGAAATGGTTAGTAAGAGTAAAACCAATTCCAAACAAGCTAATTTGCTTTATCTGACTGCATTGCGGTGAAGTGAACTGAATGGTCATTTTCGGTATTTCTCAGGTCGACAAGCACATCAGAAGGCTGGATGCAGACCTGGCACGCTTCGAGAACGAGCTAAAAGAGAAGCTGGATGTCAGTGGCTATGAAAGTCCAGATAGCAGAGCACTGAAAAGTAAGACTGCACTCTTGTACAAGTTCAGGACATAATGTTACATGAATATGTTGCTGTTCCAACTGGCTTGACAATAAATATACTATAAGGCCAGAAATATATGGACATTCCTCTTTATGATTGAGTACATGTGTTTTAGCCACAGTCCTTGCAAATTCATGTATACAAACTGACAAAAAATGTATTTTATGTTTTTATCCTAAGGCCCTTGCCTACTCCAGTTTGACTGTCCTTTTGCACAAAGCGAGGTTTATAGAGACCTGCTTTACCCAAATTTTGGTTTATGGGAACTTCGGTGGCTTGCATAAAGCCCTGAGCACTACAGAACACCAGAGGAAGAAATTAGTACATCAGTTTCGAGTCAAATCTTTTTGTCCAGCATCAACATTTAACTGAAACGTTTCTCTAGATTGACTTTTGTAAAGCATAACTAGTTGTGAGAGCTTTTGTAATTAAAATTCTTTGGGGAAACTTCTACATGCCTTTTCTACCACAAATGACAGGCTTGACTTTAAACTGAGGCATTAAATAAGGTCAGAGGAATGCATTGTCATTCAATCTCAGTCTGAAGCCATGTGGCTAAAACTTGCTTACTCAGCAAATCTGTGTTTATGAAAGATTTTCTTGCTTTAAACCAGGGGTGCACAACATACGGCCCGCAGGCCAGACACGGCCCGGTAAAACTCTCAATCTGGCCCGCCAAATGAAGTGCTGATGCATTTTTAAATAAATGATGCTGTCACTTTAAATTCACCGGGTAATTCCATGAAATTGCAACTGAAAAGTGACTGCTAAATTAAGTAAATACAAGTAACTTCAGCGGTACCATGTCTTTGTCCAAACCAAGTATGAGTAAAAAAAAAGAAAAGTGGATCTCGAGCATAGGAAATTTAACCCTGAATGGACATACAAGTATGTTTTTGTGAAACGGGCCATGGCGTTTTCTCATGTCTGGTCTGCTTGGAGTGCATGGCAGTGGCAAAGGAATATAATTTACGGAGGCATTACGAAACAAAACACCCAAAACTCGGCGATCTCCGGGGTGAGGACGGAAAGCAAAAGATTAAGGCACTAAAAGACTTGCGACCACCACATTAATCAGTTGGCGTCAGAAGTACGCTGCAATATCTCCCATTGACCGAGACGTTTCTTGTAAGTACCTGATTTTATGTAACTGTATTACAAATTCATGTGGACAGGTCTGTAAAAATGAAATTTTTAAAAAGTGAAATCGGCCCTTGGTAAAAAGAAGTTGTGCACCCTTGCTTTAAACAAAGCACACTGTTAATAACTGGTTATCTAAATGGATTTGGATTTTCTTTGTTTGCAGAAGGAGGTGGCAGAGGGCTCAAGGAAAAACGAGCATCTAAAGGCAGAGGGAGAAAGTCAGACGAAGACTCGCCAAAAAAGAAGAAGATGAAAAACAGGTTAAAACAAAGAGAAAACGATTCATTCTTTAGCACATGGTGTTACTTGCTCTTTTATTATTTTAAACTTCAGAGGATACGCCCAGTAAATTGTCTGGATATCAGAAATAACAGATAAGGCACTGGTGACAGTTACTCTTACTTGCTAGTCTGATATGTTGTAAAACTGTAATCTGATATCATCTTATTTACAACGAGGCTTTCAAACTTGGAGGCTTTGTAGATGCCTAACTAATTTTATTCAGTCGCCTCTCTCATCCAACCACCTGTTAACAAACATCATGTGCAATATTTTAATTAAACTTCAGCAAAATTTAATTGTATATATTTTTCTTGCCAGCCCTGAATTCTCAGAATCCATGTTGCCTGTGCATCCGTCAGATGTTTTGGACATGCCAGTGGATCCCAATGAGCCCACATACTGTTTGTGCCACCAGGTCTCATATGGAGAAATGATTGGATGTGACAACCCTGATGTAAGTCCTAATTGTTGTTGTTTATTATTAATAATACATGATTGGCTCTGTCTCTGGGGACGGGCTGGTCCCAAAACTGGATAAAATTAGGAGGATTGTGTCGGGAATGGCATCCAGTGTACAAAAAACCTGTGTCACATCAGGAATGATCTGCAGTACTGACCCCTAACTACAGGAACATCTAAATATTAACAAATATATATATATATATTTTAAAAATGTGATTGTCATTAAATGCACTTCTTACAAAGGTGTTAAACAAGACTGTAAGCTTATGTCCCAGTGCTTTCGAGAGGTATAAGAAAGTGCCCAAGTCATATCAATTAGCAACTTGCCTGTGGTACACTATTATTGTTTAGTGGCTTGTTTGTTCGTTTGTTTATTAGGATTTTAACGTCATGTTTTACACTTTGGTTACATTCATGACAGGAACGGTAGTTACTCATTACACAAGATTCATCACTTCTTAAGGTTATATCGAACACAGTCCTGGATAATTTAGTGTCTCCAATTCACCTCACTTGCATGTTTTTGGACTGTGGGAGGAAACCGGAGCTCTTGGAGGAAACCCACGCAGATATGGGGAGAACATGCAAACTCCACACAGAATGGACCTGGACCACCCTACCTGGGGATCAAACCCAGGACCTTCTTGCTGTGAGGTGACAGTGCTACCCACTTAGCCATCGTGCCACCTTGTTTAGTGGTAGTGTTTAAGGTTGTGTCATTACTATCTTGTAACAAAAGGTGGACTGTATGATATTTCTCTTCCTCTGAGCAGCTTTTGGATCCTCTTAGTTGTAAAACTTGGTACAACCCCAGATATAATGGCCACTGTGCAATATCAGTCTAAAATATTGACCTAAGCTAAAGGATGTACACTGCCTTCTTGAAATTAGGCCTGGTAAACAACAGGCTCATAAAAACTCATTTTTCTTTAAATTTGCCATATAGTTTGGGATTTCTTTAGCAGGATACACCTTAACTTCTTAATTGCTGGAATTCCTATAAGATAATTTGTAAAGTAAATTTATTTTCTTATTTAAACAACTCTAAAATGAAACAATATAGTATTTACATTCTGATATTTTAACAAGATTGTACAGTCTTATGAATATTGTGTGTCATTACAATTTCTTGACCACATTTACTTGTCTTTTGGAAACAGTGTCCCATCGAGTGGTTTCACTTTGCCTGTGTGGATCTTACAACAAAACCTAAAGGGAAGTGGTAAGTCAGACACCTGATGGATCAGAAAATACAGAATTACCAACCAGAAATCCGGTTATAGTGACTCTAACGTATGCTTTTTATTTGCTAGGTTTTGTCCGCGGTGCACCCAGGATCGGAAGAAAAAATAAGATGTTTTTTAATATATTACTTTTATATATGTATAAGTATGCCTATATGTGTATTTTGTCTATGTGGTAAAATAGGATTTTATGTACAGTATATAAATATATATATCACTTTCTATATAAGTATGATGAAGAAAAAGAGGGCCTTTATTTTTTGATGTACTTGAAATGTGTCCATTTGTTTATTCAGGAGTTGAATACTGTGCTGAAGGTAATTCTATATGTATTCTATGACAGAATATAAAATATACACATGTGTATAAATATAGCAGAGTAGGATTTCTGGCTTTATGAACTCTAAGCACCAAAACTATTCTTGTTGTACTTTTATTTTACATGTTTATACGCGTTTGTTATTTCTGCCTTACATATTTATGTCAAAGAATTTACTTTTAAAATGAACGCTTGTACATGTGTGCACTTGTCCTGCTGGCTGTATATTTTAAAGGGAAAATGTTATTTGATTTGCATCTGAACTGGAAAGTGTTTCCATCTCACTGTCCAGAGGAACAGGAGCTCATTACATGGAGATGCAACCTGGCATTGTGTAAACTTTTGTGTCTGTTTCTCTGTGTATATTTTGTAATTACACTTTAGAAATGTTTCCACTACCAGCTTTCATGCACTTTCATTAAAAATGATTCATTATTTAAAATGAAGCTTCTTAGAGTCTCATGAGAGTTAGGGTTCAGTCATTGCTACCTGTCATTGAGTAAGGAAATTCACATGTTTGTTTCTTTACTCATGACATAGAGGGAGCCCGTTCACCCCGTTTTTGTGTGGCTCTGAACCCACTGTGACACTGACCAAGATTAAGTGGTTAGTAAAAATAAGTAAAATGTCTTGACATTGATTTGTGGTGATCATCGGTGTGGGTGCTGCACAGGTACAAGGGGTCCTGGGTCTAATCCTTACACCCAGCCATCCCATCCTGTCTCTAAGGAGTTTTACATGTTCTCTCTATGCCAGCATAAGTTTTCTCTAGGTTTCCAAAATATTACAGTAGCTTTATGCTGCTTGTAGTTGCTTCTATGTGTGAGTGACTGAAAGTGTTAGTACTGATGTATGCTGCTGTGCTGTTTTATTACCCAACGTGTCTGTTAATTCAATACATACACAATATGGACCAAAGTATTCAGACACCCCTTCTAATTTTCAGCAATCACAGTTGTGTAATGTAATAAATCAATTATATAAAGGAAATTATATGCTCCCAATTTTGCAGCACTGTGCGTGACACAAGCTCTATAAAGACACAAGAAACTCCAGTGGCCTACACAGAGCCCTGACCTCAGCCCCACTGAACAGCTCTGAAATGAACTGAAACATCAACTGAAGCTTTTTTGACCATTATCAGTGCCCAGCCATATAAATGGTCTTTTGACTGAATGTACACCCAGTCTCACAGACAATAAGTCTTGTGAGAAGCCTTTCTCAAAGGAGTGAAAAGATCACACAGAGAGGTCACTATTTTAATGCTGGGATGTTCCTTAAGCTCATCGTCACGAGTCCAAACAGTGGCCACTTTTTACCATATATTGTATGTTATGTACACAGTAGTCATGCCACTGCTGGTCTCGCATGATTTTTCTTCCTACAATACATGACAGTAATTGAGTTAGTATTAAAAATGTGACAATCAAAACATTCCTTTGCTTTATTAAAGTGCTCCAGTTTTATTCTACTCATTTTATTTTATATATCCGGTGTTTATGGATATGTGGGATATGTCATCCGTGCAAACCGTAAATATTTCGCAATATTTGTACACCATGTTCAGTGTCCTCTGGGTCAAATATGTTGTTGCACTGTAGAAAATAATAAACATGTAAAGCTCAAGAGTGCTCACTTACCTAATTTTGTATGCATATGTTTTTATTCTTTTTTATTGCTCTCTGGCAACCTTTGCTGGCTGCATCTTCATACTGGCCTGAGTTGTTGCAATACCAAAGAAGTAATTCTTGGTATAGAACACACTGCCTGAGAAGGGGAAAGTCTGTTTTTGTTGAATCCCAAATATTAGGGGTTTAGTTGTTGTTATAATAAAGCCTCTAAGTCTTCTCCTGTTCAGCTGGATGGGATTGAAGAATTCAGTACAAGGACTCTGAAAGGACTTTTCAGTTCAGAATCCCTCTGGTGTGGACTCATCTTTAACTTAAGAAAACCTCCGACACAATACCCTATACCTACCATTTTTTTTCTGTCTAGGCATCCTTTTCATTTTGCACACAGCTTAAGAGTTCATAGAAAAAAACATTTTTGTTTCTCATCTGATCACAGATCCTGAATTTGGTGATAGTTGTGTCAGTTTGTGGGTTAAACCCTGGTAAGCCCAAAATGCTGCCATCTTTTGCAGCTTCACATATGTGAAATTCTGGCCTCTCTAAACATCTTCCTCATTGTGTGTAGAGGGCAAAATACAATTGCACTGTTCAGGTTTATTAAGCTCCTTCTTTATTATTGCATTTTAGGTGTTCAGCTATTCATTTTAACCAAATGTGCCAATAATTTTGTACTGTACATGCTGACTTGCACTAGTGGGACAAAGTTACCAATGTTCACAATCACTCTCTTAAGCTTTGACAAAGTCAAATCTGCTAAAACTCGTCGTCTGACTGGTCCCAGCTGCAGGTTTCCCGTACGCTGTTTTCAGGAAACTTCACCTGGAGGTCGTACACAAAGTCTGGATCGTCCTTGTGGCGCCGGTTGCGCTCAAACAGTTCGTCCATCTTGGCCTTGCGCTTCTTGAGCTCTTCATCGCCGAGCTTGTTCAGGTCTTCCTCGTGTAGGTCAGCGCTTCGCTGTACTTTCAGACTCTCCTCCACACTCAAACCCTGCATGTGATCCCGCAGCACCGTGTGCAGTCTTACCAGCTGTTCCAGTGAAACCGTTTCCAGATACGGAGCATGGCGGGCATTATGCTTCAGTCTCTCTGCAGCCCTGCTGCAGTCTGGAGGAGATACACATATATATTACACTTATCTTAGTGTTTCTGTTCCATGTCAACGAGCAAATCAGTGAGCTCATCCATAAACTTATAGTTTAACTCAAAGCCCAACTTGTGGTAGTGTTACATGATTGATAGGGCAAAGAGGAAGGCCATCTCTTTCACCCAGACAGCAGGGCAAATCAGTTTTTGGTTTGTGGCCATTGTTGATTTATGGCATTTTAAGACACAAGCAATAGGGTCAACATTTTTTACTGCACTATTCTAAGCCACTATCAAAATATCAAAATTGTCAGTTTTACTGTTTTTAACAAAAAACATATGTGTACTTAAATAACTTAAATAAGTAAAACATAACCAATAGTAGCTTTTGGCACTCTAATTATAAAAGTGAAATTGGACTTATTAATATAATGTTTTATAATAGACTAAGCTGCAAAATAATATAACACATTCATGCTTTAAGCACTTCACTGATAAAATACCATTACAGACCAACTAGGACTTTTTAAGAACATTTTAAGACATCGTAAATAAGCAGAACTGAGATGTGAAGCACTTACCTGAATACTGAGAAAAATTTCTGACAGGCATCACTCTTTTACGCAGTTTGCTTGAATCTTTATTTTCATATATGAGGATGATTGAAGGGGGATTAAAGTTAACCCCACACTGCTTGGCTATAACGGACATGCTGTATGTCTTCTGCTACCTGCACAGTAAGAGTGTATTTATTTATTAGCATTTTAACGTCATGTTTTACACTTTGGTTACATTCACGACAGACACGATAGTTACTGGTTACACAAGATTAATCAGTTCACAAGTTTAATGTCAAACAGTTGTGGACAATTTGTATCCCCAGTTCATCTGACTACACGTCTTTGTACTGTAGGAGGAAACCGGAGCTCCTGGAGGAAACCCACGGAGACACGGGGAGAACATGCACACAGAAAGAACCCGGATCACACAGTAAGAGAAGGAGTTAATAAGTTTAATAATAGTAAAATACTTCAACACAATCCATATAATATATACTCTAGAATCTCTACACGCTTGGGAATAGAGAAAAAAAATTTAAAGTTGCTTTTAATATTTCTTTTGGGTTCAATCCTAAGAAGAGACTTATTTAACTTGTTTTATATTAAATGAATCAGTAAATAATACAAAATACACCATCTGGACTATCTAATACTAATAATTAGATATGATCATATGTATCATACATTATTGATCCCAAAAGAAATTAAAGCCCCAGTAGCATTATACAACAAATAATTAACAGTACAGTACAAAACAAAAGCAAACAGAAAAACTAGAACTGAGTATTTTCTTGTATTTTACATAAAATGGATAACTGGTAACTGTAACTGTGCATGAGGTTTAGTTTCAGTTATACATATACATAAATATACAGTTTTATATATTTTTTTATTGATGTTAATCTCGAACAGTCAAATAAAACTAATAACCAAACCTGGCTACACTGTCTGGTCCAAAAGTGTGAGAACGTCAACATCTCCATCTTCATTGTGTTGTAGTAGGTTGCTCGTTGCCATAGTAATGACCATACCAAGTACCATTAGCTAAATGAGCTAATAAGCTTCCAGCCTATGCATATACAACATAATACTCAAACTGTTTAAAATATATTTGCTTTTCCTACCTGTTTTGAAGAACATTAATTTCATGCCTGATCGGATTTCTTTTGCCCAGCTTTTGATTGTTCTTAGCTAAATTGTAACTCATTAGCATTAGCGCTCCCTCTGTGTGTGGTACGAATGAATACGGAAGTAAACAGCAGTCATCGGCTTTGTCCCAAACACCACAATAATGGCTACGTAGTCCACTAGAATCGAAGATCAAAACTAAATTATGCACCACACGATTAACATATTCTCATAAAAAAGATTACTCGTGTTATTTAGACTGTCTAGATTACAAAGTATAGGAATTTTTTTTCGACACATAGTACACTACTACTAAGCCTAATAGAACCTAGTGCACTTTTATACGGAATTTCACGTTATTTGGGATTCAGCCAGAGTAAGGCATGGCGTGAATCCAGTCCGCCATGCTCGTTTTATATTTTGTTGTTACTTTTTCCTGTGTTGTACTTTGTGGAGCCTCGCATGAAGGTAACAGCTTAATGAATAGTGTGTAGTAGAAGTCTAAAAGTCTGATTTTAAAAATAGGAAAACATATATCTGATAATGAGCTTTGAATACTGCACATTTTGACTCGGTGATGAAGCTCCAGTCAGTAGATCAGGTAGCAGGATGTGTGTTTTTCTGATGGTACATTTGTATTATTGAATGTTTTTGCTGTACTTGCTGCTTGATTTCAGATGCAGTCGGTTGTGCTTTTGCTTCCTCCTGGCTTGAGTCTGTGGTACTGTCAATGAAGCTCGCCAAAAAAGGGTTCCACAGGTAACACTGCATTGACAATCATCAGGGTGTTGGGAGTCACTGTTCACACATGATAATCAAATTTGATTAAATGTTAATATTTTTGGTAAAGTCTTTGCCATACTGATAGACCTCACAAAGGTATCTCCTACATCTGTCAGATAAGGCGGCATGGTGGCTCATTATATAGATTGTGTTGAGGTATTTTACTATTACCAAACTTATTAACTGCTTCTCTTACTGTGCACTGTCGTCTCACAGCAAGAAGGTCCTGGGTTTGATCCCCAGGTGGGGTGGTTCGGGGTTTCTGTGTGGAGTTTGCATGTTCTCTGTGTGGGTTTCCTCCGGTTGCAATGAGGTGAATTGGTGATACAAAATTGTCCAAGACTGTGTTTAACTTGAACTGATTAATCTTGTGTAAGCAGCAGCTACCTGTCCTGTCATGAATGTAACCAAAGTGTGTGAAAACATGACATTACAATCCAAAAAAATAAATAAACATCTGTCAGATAGTAAATGCTTTAAAACAATAATTCCATTTTTATCTTACAACAATAATCTCAAAATTTTCTTATACTGGGAAAAAAAAAAAAAAATTTACCAAAACATCTCAAAATGTATTTTAATGGAAGTCTAAGGGCAGTCGTTGAGTCAGTGACATAGTTTATTATTAAGAGTAGTTATTTGGCAGGGAAATGTATAATCATTTCTATAAAGTTGAAATAGTCTTACAAATACAAAACGCCTTTTTAAAAAGCCTTTTTATATAACAAAATGGTCTATAGATGAACGGGGGAAACATTATTATATCGGAAATGTTCAGTCTAAAACAATAAAAATGTAAAAAAAATTTATATAAAAACTTTTTATAGTAACTGGCATTATATATACACAAACAGGTGAAAGATACAGTGTTTCTTAAGTCAGGGTATTTCGAACAAAAGTATTGAATTAAACTGTCAAATCAGTATGACTAAATGTATTTTTACTCTGTATGAACCTTCAGAGATCTCCAGTATGAGGTTCAACATGATCCTCCTTCACATCCCGTCAAAGCTCTGCTGGTTCACAGACTACCTCGTGGAGTGTACATGGATCGTTATCAAATTGCAGACCTGAATAAAGACACAGGATTACAGGTGAGAGCAGCTCAATCTTTTTTTCAGGATTTTATCTTTATATATTCTGGTATCAATTTTATTTCTCAACAGCTTGCAGTCGGTCTTTCATTTATAAAGGAACACACCAGGCACTGGCGCTTGGGTGGAGCAGCAATAAATTACGCTAGCTATCTACCACTTAGATCCAGAGTTTGAAACCCAGTGGTGCTTTTGGAAGGCCAGGAGTCTACATACAGACATGATTGGCCATGTCTTAGGGTGGGTGATGGCCAAGGGCCAGTGATGGATTGGCATTGAATTTAAATATTCATCAACTGCTTTATACTGGTCTGGGTTGCCTGGACAGTGTGCCAATACATCACAGGGCTTCAGATGTAGCCAGTCTGTGTAGACACCTGAGACACATCTGAGATTTAAACCTTAATCTCACCCGAGTGTCTCATGTATTGCCTAACATTTTAATATAGTCACATTACTACTAGTAGTTTTATAGTACCTAGTTAGTTTGCACCCATGTTAAAACAAATCTTTCCGTTTTAAAGGCGCTTCTTGATTCACCAGTTGATCTTGAGAGTCCAGCCCATCTGTCCTCCAGTTTCTCTGCACTAGTCTTCCTTAGTACACCCGGACCACTACAGGCAACGGTTCCTGTCCATGGCCGATATCACAGGCCCTCCAATACAGGTGGATGGGAACACGTCACCATCGAGCCACCAAGACTGCTGCTACGGCAGGAAAGTTGTAAGTATCTCATAGTGTACACTTCTGCTCTTTTTGGAGTGTTACACTAAATTTCATTGAATGTTTATATTAACATGTTTTTTGGTGGTAGGTGGAACCCTAGATCCTAGCCTGTCACACAGCGTGGTAAAGGCACCGTGCACATTCCAGAACGAGAGTGTTTGCTCATGGCTGGAGATCCATGGATTACAGGTAACAGAGCTTTTTTAATACTGATTAAAGTGAAGTGTATTACACATTCAGACAATGTAATCTGATGTATCAAATTAAGAGGCCAACAAATTAATATAATACAATTTAGAAGTGATAAGTAAAAAGAAGTTAATCACCTGATAAATGTACTGACTCATTTTTAAGCTGGATATTTAAAACATGAGAGCAATAAAGTGACAACAAGAGTAAATTAAAATTAAAAGATCAAAATATAAATGGTTACAATCAGAAGGACCAACTATAGATGACTGGCTAGAACTAACTAAAGAAATGTATTTCATGGAGAGGATAACTTTCTCGGTAAATGGATGTATTCAAAAAGCATTGGAGTAAATGGATAAAGTATCTAGCAGAAATGACACCAGATGTGATAACAACAATATGTGTAGAATGTAACGACTGAGGGGTTTATTATTTTGATCACAATGGAATTCAAATGTATGACTGTTTTTGTTAGATTGTATTTAATTATTCATTTATTTATATTGTACTATGATCTAGAGTGCAATGTGTTCCCTGAATGTACACAGTTTAATGTTCTTAAGAGAAAGAAAAAAAAGGTTAAAGGTATTGTATTGAAAAAGCTTATGTGTTTTGCTTGTAATGCCTTTAAAAAAAATAAATTAAAAAAAATAAAAAATAAAAGATCAAAATGTAATTAAACAATTTTCAAATTGGTGTATTACAAAAGTAAAGGAGCTGTCAGCCTTATTTTCATATAAGATGTTGACTGGTAGAGTCATATCTTTAAAACTGGATAAACTGGTGTCTTCAGTCTCCTAAAGATTATTAAGTGTTGTTTAGGGAATGTGTTGTGATGTAAACATGATCATGTCACAACACTTTGGAAATATTTTGAAAGCATTAACTTCTGTTTTACAGTTCCAAAAAACACTGATTTTGTTTTTCTTACAGTTTCATGTATTCTCAGCTTTTCTGAAATAAATGTTTGTATTTTCTTATTAATTCTGTTTAATAATTTTACTATTAATACTCCCTTATAGGTGTCTAGAGTGATTTTCGAGATACCAGTGGGTGATTCCTCTCTGACCAATCAAGTGTGTGTAGTAACACTACTGGTAACCATGTTGTGCTGCATTTACATTTGTAAAGCTCTCTGGAAACATGGCATCTTTTAAAACTGATTTTAAATCAATGAATGAGCAATATCAAGTGGATTGTTAAATTAAACAGAATTGTGTATATATTTGTATGTATATGCAGACTTTCCATCACTTACTGATTTTTACTGACATATGTGAATGTGTGATAAATGGAAACAAGTTTCGTTTGCTTGAATTTGTTTTATTGAAAGTAGCATCGATTGGTCTGGTTTTGTAAAATTTTTTGTTCCTCTTGATTAGGGTTATGATGGATGCCATACGAAAACCATTTACAAATACGACCTGTACAAGGCACTTACTTATCACAGACCACCACACACTCACAATTTCATTCATCTGATTTTGGGGCACTTTAAAGCAGCCAGTCTTCCTATTCAAATTAAGATCAGATGCCAGCCATGGAGGATATCAAGTATATCATTAAGGGTGAATTTATTTTGTATTTTTTTAACAATGGTTATCATGTGCTGTCAAAATAAATACAATAGAACATACAAGTTTCTCATCTTAAAGCTCTGAATCACCTAATGTTCTTAGATTCCTTGAACACCACATTTTTCATCCATCCCCCTAAAACATAAGGGTGTGTGTGTGCGTGTATAAAACTATATTAATAGGTGAGGGTGTGGTGTAAGTTCATAAACAACATAAAGCAGCCAGATAACATGAAGCAGCCAATTCACCTACTGCATGACTTTGATAGGTAGGAGGAAACCTGAATGAAAACACACGTGGACAGAGAGAAAACAGAGACCATAGGATCGAACCCAGGCTCCCAGGACCATTATTGCTGTGTGACACCTACATCTGAATTCATTATTATTATATAATGTATTTTATTCTGATTTGATCATGCATTTAATGATTTAATCTGCATTTGGGTGGCACGGTGGCTCGGTGGATAGCACTGTGGCCTCACAGCAAAAAGGTCCAGGGGTTCAGTCCCCAGGTGGAGCGGGGTCCGGGTCCTTTCTGTGTGGAGTTTGCATGTTCTCCCCGTGTCTGTGTGGGTTTCCTCTGGGAGCTCCGGTTTCCTCCCACAGTCCAAAGACGTGCAAGTGAGATACAAAGTTGTCCATGACTGTTGGAAAACTTGACCTGATGAATTTTGTGTAACCAGTAACTACCTGTCCTGTCATGAATGTAACATAAAGTGTGTAAAACATGACGCTAAGGTTTTAATAAATAAATAAATCTGCACTTATGTGAGGGTCTTTAATCTTGATGGGTGTTTGCCCAGAATTCCCTTATGGGAAGAAAACGCTCATTTGTTTTTCCACCCGCATTCATACTAACCCCGCCTTCTGAAACGGTATTTGTAAGTTAACGCAGATTTCCTAAGCTCTGATTGGCTTGTTTCTTAAACAGTGATGAAATTAGCCAATCGGCATAGAAGAAATATTGTGTCACAAAACAGGTGCCTTTGGGAAAAAAAGCTACCGCTCCACGCAAAGGGGATAAGAAAAGTGGCAGCGGGTGGGAAACCACCCCCTCTGTCTGATTGTGCTGAAAATACTACAAAGAATGAAGACTTTTGCACAAGTGTAGCTCTGATTTTCACTTTAATCACAAGTATTTGCTGTATACGTGTGTGTTTAGTTGATAAGAAGGGTGTAGAGCTGGGTGAGTTGTAATAAAGCAGAGTTCTGGAGTGCTTTCTGGCAAAGTTTTGGGGAAGTTTGCAGAGTGGAGCTGCACAGGTGAGCTGCTTATTCACATCTTTAATCATATTTTGTTTTTATTAATAGTAAATACATGCTTATTTAAAAAAGAAAGTGAAACGAGAAACGTTTAGGAGTGTTGTTTAGACTAGACAGCCTTAGTTAGCATTACAGCTAGCCTGTGATTGTTTGTTATTGTTGTATCGTTTACATCAGATTCAGGTTGCCATCTAGTTAATTCAATAATTATACACATATTTAAACTAATTAACCACACATTTAATTTAAATACCTCTCAAATTCAGTGTTGCTAATAGACAAGTACAACACGGTAACCTAAAGCTACTGATAGTTGATAGGGTTGGTCGATATCGAAAACATTATCGCGATACTCAATCACAGCACGTCGTTTGAGTATCGCGATATTTCATGGCTTTGAGAAGTTTCCTGGTTGTAGTTTAACTATTGAATTTAGGGGCTAAATTGGCCCTAAATCAAGCATTGTGTATTAAACAGTCAAGTTGAAAAGCTTAACTGATTAACATTTACATTAACAGCATTTATCAGCCGCTTTCATCCAAAGCGACTTACAGCACTGTGACAGTATACAGTCTAAGCAATTGAGGGTTAAGGGCCTTGCTTAAGGGCCCAACAGTGGCAGCCTGGCACGGTTCTTGCAGACATCTTACATTGGCAAATCTTTAAATTTGCATTAATGGCATCTAGCAGGCATTTGGCATTTATTCAGATAAAGTCTAAGAGAATACAATGCAAGCGTTTGAGGGTTAATGCTGTCAACAAGGTGCCGGTGATAATCAGCAGCTACCACCAACCCTGTTCGATAAAATGCATGATTGCAAATTTTGATTTATTCAAGGTGAGAGTATACAGTCTGAGCAATTGAGGGTTAAGGGCCTTGCTTAAGGGTCCATCAGCAGCATCCTGGCAGTGGTGGGGCTTGAACCAGTGACCTTATTGATTACTAGTCCAGTACCTTAACCACTGGGCTACAATTGCCGTACAGTCCTTAAGTCTTCCACATTTAACTTTTTATTGGATTTTATGTTTAATTCAATACATGTCAATAAAACAAGAGCACACCAAAGCAAAGCTTTTGCAAACATTTGCTCCATAATGCAAATAAGTCCTAGATAAGCTGCAGGAAATAAACAGTGGGCTAGACATTTCACTGATGACTTGTTGTGCAGTAAATATGACTTGGCATGCAGTGTTACACTTCACCTCTGAAATCATTATTTCGCAGCATTATGAGACTGTGAGTCCTACAAACGTGGTGGATTTTTTTATGCATTAAATATTCTAAACAACTGTAAATTGGGATGTGGGATGTTTGGTAGACTGTTGTGTGTTAAAGTGCACAGTTTAGTGATATGTAGGTTAGTAAGTGTATTGAGCTGTTCTGTTTCAGGTTTAATGTGTGCACTTGTATATCTCACCTGTGTGTTTCTCTGTGTACACCTCCCTTCATTCACTCTCTTCCTTAGTTCTAATTCCTCTGGTTCTTACCTTCATCTGCATTTCTTTTCACACGTTTCCATCCATCTCTGCCTTTTTCTTTTTCTCGCTTGTCTATTATTCCTCCTGAACCATGTGTGACAATCTGGACCATGAGGACAAGCCTCCAGCCCCACCTGTAAGGATGAGCAGCACAATCTTCAGTGGCGGTGGGAAGGATCACACACTGCTGGCCAATCACAGCACCAAGCCGCTGCCGTCCGTGCCCGAGGAGAAGAAACCTCGCAGCAAAATCATCTCCATCTTCTCTGGTGCTGAGAAAGGTTTGTATGTTTGAGAGTGTGAGAATGTTTGTGTGCATAAAATGAATTGGAACAAGATCTAATTGTACTTATGTGGATGAACCTGATTCTTGCTTTGGTTTATGACCACAGACAGATAAATCCCTTTTAGTTCTGTTTTGCTGAAGTAAGATTGCTTTGCTTGTTTTTTTCTTGTGCTTTAGGTGGAAGGCGGAAAGACAGAGACAGGGAACGTCCCGAGATCTCTCCTCCCTCAGATTTCGAGCACACCATACATGTAGGCTTTGATGCTGTCACTGGAGAGTTTACGGTGAGAGACGTTTTTGTCCAGGAATGCAAATACGCAAACCATTTTTTAAGTAGATGGTGAGGTTACAGTAAGGTCAGACACTAACCAGTCACTAGCCAGATTAATGTGCAGTCATATCAAGCTTAACCTATACAACAGAATGTTCTGGACATTTTGGGGTCCAAATTGACCTTAAATCTGCCCTTGTTATCTTAAAGGTTGAGCCAAGCATTGTATGTTATGTAGTTATTAAGATGAGGAGAAGCTTAACTGATTTGACCATATTTATGGTTTAGTTGCATTAAACATTGATCACAAGTGCTTTCTAACATTGTCCACAAGGCATGATGGTCTCATTAATGGTTTTGATTGATACAAAAACTTCTGTGTTTAATCAGTCCAAGAAGCTGAATAAGCATGTACTGTATGTATGAACACTGACATACTTATGCAGTTCATTTGCAGACACCAATATCTTCTATCTGTGCTTTGTGTTGTAGGGAATGCCAGAGCAGTGGGCACGATTACTGCAGACATCCAACATTACCAAATCTGAACAGAAAAAGAACCCACAAGCTGTGTTAGATGTTCTCAAGTTCTATGACTCTACAGGAAACACGGGCAGGCAGAAGTACCTCAGCTTCTCCTCAGGTGAAATCTTAGGGTCTGTTCAAAGAGCATGCACGCCCTAAACTGCTAAATTATTATCAGATCAGAATTGTGTTATCATTTTATCCACTTTGCACAGATATTTTAAATAACAAGTCAAGTAGTCCAGTTTCTTTTCCAACTTTAGTTAATCATTCTGAATAATAAAATCTGGGCATCCTCACACAAACAGCTTTTAAATGGTTGTTGAAATATATATTTACAAAATGTTAAAATTGTATTGATAGTTTCTAGTTTGTGGAAAAGATAAATATAATTAACATTGTTTAGGTTGATGCATTGATGATAACTATCGTGTGCAATATTATAATGTAATCTGATTTTAGGCTTTGTTTATCTTAAGAAATATGAGAACATTTTCTGAATTTGCTTAGTGTAAAAGTTCGAACACCCCTGGTCAAATTCTCAAATCATGTTGTGTATATTTTCTAGGTGAAAAGATCATTAACCTTTTACAGTGAACAATTTTTTTGCACAATTGAATGCAGTTACATATTGTAATTTTGCTGAATTTAACATATCGGGGGAACTGACACAATAGCTTCAACTTTAATAAATTATATCACATGAAATATTTATGGCAGATTTAACGTTTTAGGTGTCATTTTCCAAAGTGTTACATTTAGTGTTGATTTATTTTCATGTAGTAAAGCAACAAAAAATGGAATTTGACCTGTGGTGTTCAAACTTTGTGTCTAAGACACAAAATAAAACAAAAGAATTGAACAGCTACATGCAGGCTAATCAGTTTCAGGTGCTTTCAGCTAATTTTGTCAGAATTAGATTAAGATTTAACTTGCAGTATGCATTTGAGTGAAGGAGCACAAAACCTTGTTTTTCATTATTGTTAAGAAAGAAACACCGATAGAAAGATAGGAATTGTATCTGTGATTACAGAGATAAACATGCCAAGCAGCTCCAATAAAGCTGTCAACAGTATTGAGTTTCTAGGAATAACACTGATAGAACAAATGACAAACTATTGGATATTTATTGGCAACTCTTCCCTGTGTGTATTGTATGTAACTCGTGTTTTTCCACTCAATGTTTGTATAGAGAAGGACGGCTTTCCTTCAGGAGAGCATTCGGTAAGTATTGAACAGTTAACAGAACTTCCAGAACCTGTGTATATATGTATACATTCTTACATTCTTGAGAGTTCTATAGCAATTCATGTTTTGTATTTGAATGCAGCCTGTTAAAAAGAGCACAGAGAAGCCGTCACCAGGCATTAAGAACATTGATGATGACGAAGACGACGATGAAGAGTCGCCGCCACCTGTTGTCGCGCCAAGGCCGGAACACACCAAGGGGGTAAGTAATGCCCGTTTACAATGAGGCAGATATCTTATCCTAATGATTATTCAGAAGTAGTATTTGGAATCATCTGCATTGAAAAGTATATAATGAGCAGTGATGCAAGCTGTCGCAGTTGAATGCTTAATAGACGGGTTCATTACATGTGCATTTCGTTTCCTTCTGTACTACACAGGTGAACACGCGTTCTGTAATTGACCCCCTCCCTCCACCGGTCACCTCTCCTGATGGAGATGCTGCGTCTAAGGCTGCGGACAAACAGAGAGCCAAAAAGGGCAAGATGTCTGACGAGGAGATCATGGATAAATTAAGTACGTCTGTGTACTTACTTACGTGCTCATTCTGCTTCTTAGACTGATTAAACACAGAGGTGTTTGTATCAATCAAAACCATTAATGAGACCATCATGCTTTGTGGATCAGGTCACAGCTGATCAGTCAGTGAAGTGCGTTATCTGGTTGCACTTTAATTTAATTGCAGGTTAATTAACAAGTCCTTTCTTTTGTCCCACACCATCATTCTGAACTGTCGGTTACAATTAGTGTATGTAACTACGTAACATTACAAATCTAGCATGTTCTTTAAGCTGGTCTAGTTTCTGTTGTAGTTTAAATCTGTTTAAGAATAGTCAGCGGCTAGCCTCGTGTTGTTGTTGTTTGAAATTCATTATGATTTAAATGAATAGGCCTTTTCTAGTGACCATGGGGCAGCCTGTGTGGGGATACTGTCTTTCTTTCAACTGTGGCTGTCCACTTACCTGGTACAGTGGATACACCTGTCCAGAATACTGATATGACTAGTTAATTATGCATATTGGTGCTTCATTTACTGTAGTAAAGATGATTAAACTTCTAACGCTGGCTATTAATTAATTATTCATTTGACTGTGTAACTGTACACAATTCATTTTAATATCTGTGGATTTCCTTCGTCATTAAAAAGAGATCGCAGAGATTCTTACATGTTGTATATTATACAGGGTTATGCAAACTGCAAGTTTCTGGTGTGATTTTGGCTTCAAGCCTGAAGCAGATCTTACACCTTTACCCCACATCTTTAGTAGCTTTCCGCTATTAAACTAAAACATTTCTCTCTGCTCTTTCGTGTTTAGGAACCATAGTCAGTATTGGAGATCCTAAAAAGAAGTACACGCGATATGAGAAGATTGGACAAGGGTGAGCTTTGGTTTGGAGCTTAAGTGCTGATAGGCTTCACGTATTGTGGTATCCAGGACATAACATTTCCTTTTTTCACAGAGCCTCAGGAACGGTGTTCACAGCCATCGATGTTGCTACCGGACAGGAGGTAAAGAAAATTGTTGATGATATGTACAGTATATGTAGTTGTATATCTTCATTAATTTGTCTTTTTCTCATTGTTTTGTAGGTGGCTATTAAGCAGATCAACCTGCAAAAGCAACCCAAGAAGGAATTAATTATTAATGAAATTCTTGTGATGAAGGAACTTAAAAACCCAAACATTGTAAACTTTTTAGACAGGTACCTTATATATCTATGTCTTTCTGTAACTATACTCTAGGCAAACGTAACCCTGTCCCAATATTAGAATGAGCGTGATTTTCATACACACAAAGTTAATTTGTTAAAACATAATTGTCTTCTCTTCACATTTTTAACATTTTGGGTTGTACATTAATAAGGACTTTACAATGTGTCTTAGACAGTAGTACTATAATGCAATTCTTGTTTATAGTTTTCTGGTAGGAGAAGAGCTTTTTGTTGTAATGGAGTACCTGGCTGGCGGTTCACTGACTGACGTGGTGACGGAAACGTGCATGGACGAGGCTCAGATCGCTGCCGTCTGTAGAGAGGTGAGAAAAATGCTGTCAAACCTGCAATGCCCAGTTCCATATTTCCATTAATAGATTCTTAAATCATTCGTCCTCATCATGTGAAAGCAAACAACAAGGTTCTTAGAGGAACATATGGCCTATTGGAATTTCCTCATTCTTCATTAATTAAAGACCACCTAGAGACATTCAGCACTTACATCACCTAATAATTATTGTTTCTGTTTATTTTGCAGTGTTTACAGGCCCTAGAATTTCTTCATGCCAACCAGGTCATTCATCGAGACATCAAGAGTGACAATGTGTTGCTGGGAATGGATGGCTCTGTTAAACTCAGTATGTCAAAGCACAGAAACAGAACTAGAACTCGACTCCCAACTGAAATTCTGCTGAAACATGTTGACTTGTTAAAATAAGGACGTTAAAATACTCTTATTAAAACTTATTATTCATTTATTTTTTTCTGATTTGTTTCCGCTTGTGCAATTCGCAGCGGACTTTGGTTTCTGCGCCCAGATCACTCCAGAGCAGAACAAGAGAAGCACCATGGTGGGCACGCCATACTGGATGGCTCCAGAGGTCGTTACCCGCAAAGCTTATGGGCCTAAAGTGGATATCTGGTCTCTGGGCATCATGGCTATTGAGATGGTGGAGGGGGAGCCACCGTACCTTAATGAGAATCCACTTAGGGTGAGTTTAGGCTTCATATTTAGCCTTTTTTTTTAATGTTGGAGTCACATCCCACCACTGCCAAGCTGACGCTGTTGGGCCCCTAAGCAAGGTCCTCCAAACTGTATTAGTCATAATTGTAAGTTGCTTTGGGAAAAAAGCGTCTTCTAAATGCTGCAAATGTAATGCAAATACTTGATGTGTTGCTAACTTGGTTGGGCTTGTATGGTGTGTAATGTGATGGGTTTTTTTTTATTTAGTACCATTTTTTTGTGATTCCTCAGCACACTAGTGTAAAGAATGTAGTTTAGGATGTTGCCATCAGTTTAAAAGTTCATTAAACCATCAGACATTCAAGTTGATTTCGACCTGTTTCATCCACTTCCGTCACATTTGCTTGTTTTAGGCACTTTACCTCATCGCCACTAATGGAACCCCGGAACTACAAAGTCCAGAAAAACTGTCGCCTATTTTTCGGGATTTTCTGGCTCGCTGCTTAGAGATGGATGTAGAAAAGAGGGGCAGCAGCAAAGATCTTTTACAGGTAAATAAGAATGAAGTGGGGTAATGGAGGAGAGTATAGAGTCGTGTACCAACAATGTAATCAAATTCACAGTTTACAGTACCAAGCTTTTCTTGTATGTACACCTTATTCAAGCATGGCACTCTTCTAAACGTCTTTTAGAAATTGTGTTTTAATAGTCAGAAAATGCAATATAAAATGCAGTGCATATTTTTTATTTGACTTTGTTTTTCCTGTAGCATCCCTTCCTCAAACTGGCGAAGCCTCTATCCAGCCTCACTCCGCTCATTTTTGCTGCCAAGGACGCCATGAAGAACAACCGTTAGTACCCTTTCTGGATGGGCCATGCTGTGAAACCCAGCAAACTAAACTGACTCAGACCTGTGCCACGTTTCATACCACTGTGCCAACCAGTAATGCCAAAAGAACATTTCTACAAGTATTTCCACCACACTGCAAGGATTTCTCTTAATGTGGATGGGTTTGTCTATAATGTTACGTCTCCGTTGTGTCACTGTAGCCTTTCTTACATGGTTTTAAGCTGCATGGGATTTCATCAGTGTTTCTTTGTATTTTCTATCATCTGCAGGATATCACATTTGTCCTGAAGCATTATCACTTAGGAAGAAATGTGTTTGCTTTGTTAGTTACATTTCTATAAGGAAAGTGATTACCGTGAAACAGTCCCTGTTGTGTCCATTTTGTCTTGTTTCCTTTAATATTGAAGGTAGGGCAAATAAAACCACTGTGACCAGTAGAAGTTTTACTGGTTACCTGGTTTTATTGTCCTTTTAAGCATGAACTGTTGTATTCCGGAATTGTGAACTTTTTTCTAACACCAGGAAAACATTCATAAGGTAAATTGTGTATGTTATGTACTTTAAAAACGTTTTTAGACTGTTTGTGTATGAATGTTTTGTAGCAACTAACATTTATTACAAGATAAATACAGCGGTCAATGTCCTCTTGTTAATGTGTTTTTTATTACTCCTTTAAAATCAATTCATTATTATTTAACATGTTTACAACAGAAATGAATTACCAAAATAGCAAAAAGATTTTTTATTAAAATACTTTGAAACCAATTGCCAGATTGTTTTAGCCTCTAAAGTAGGCAAAAGTTGTTTGGAACTTTGCTGTGTAGATGTCAGTTTGTGTTTGGAAATGTGGCTTTGTTTGTGTGCTGTTCTCTCTGGACCTGCTAGTAATACAGACTGTGAGAAGCCCAGTCACCCTACAAACATCATCATCCTAGGAATGATTTGTGTAAAGGCATGCTACTCCATACTGGTCTTGCTCTGCACATTTTAGGTTTTTCCTTCTCCCAGCACACCTAATTTAACCTGATTAACACACTTTAAAAGTGCACAGTTTAATCTTTTTACCATTTAAAATAAGGTGGAACTAATCAAAAGCACAATAAATCAAATGTTACTGGAATGTAATCAAACCAAGTTTATCAGAATTTTAATAGCACAGTACCTTATTAACTCGGCTTGTTAACAGTCCTCCAACCAGTCAAGATGTAGCCATGTGTCTTTTATAAAGCACCCACACACACTTTACTGATCAGCTTAGCATCTGAAGATTGTGTCGTATAGTTGTGGGTAGGAATCATAATAGCTGTTGTAGTTCTGAAAGTTCTGAAAGATTGACATCTAATACATATAGTACTC
Organism: Trichomycterus rosablanca; assembly: GCF_030014385.1. Lineage (NCBI taxonomy): Eukaryota > Metazoa > Chordata > Actinopteri > Siluriformes > Trichomycteridae > Trichomycterus > Trichomycterus rosablanca. The sequence goes on from NC_086004.1 coordinate 2,965,492, forward strand.
TGTACACACTGTACATTACAGTATATGCACTACATTGTATACACTATACGGTATATGCACTACATTGTATACACTATACATAAGACATACACTCTACACTATTCATTATGTACATTAAATACTGTATACACTATACGTTACAGTATATGCACTACATTGTATACATTATAGTATATGCACTACATTGTATACACGATACATTATAGTATGTGTACTACATTATATACATTATACATTATAGTATATACACTACATTATATACATTATACATTACAGTATATACACTACATTATATACATTATAGTATATGCACTACATTGTATACACTATACATAAGACATACTCCACTGTTTGTTATGTACATATAATAGTGTATATATACACTAATAAAACCAATATATTAATGTCATCATTTTGATCATTATTTTATATTATTATTTTATTTCAATGTACTGTATTATACTTGTTGTATCACAGTAATAGTTGCTCTCCACTGCGTTTTTAGATTCTGTGTGTTTAACTGATGGATTTCTGGGTGTAATGTATGGAGGGATAAACAAGCATTGGTGGTTCAGTGGTAGAATTCTCGCCTGCCACGCGGGAGGCCCGGGTTCGATTCCCGGCCAATGCATCAGATCTTTTCATGACATTTGAAAAGGTTTTATTAAGTTTTAATTAAATTGAACTCTTTTTTTTACCTGCACATAGATTTAGTTCTTAGATTTTTCATGCACATTTCATTTCCCAGCAGTGTACCAACAAAATAATCATATGTTTGATCGGCTGAGCTATAATGGTTTTATTGATAAACTGTATTGGTGTTGCTGTGAACGTTAAACAATTCATAACTCAAGGGTCGACTGTACATCAACAGAATACAACGTGTTGTACAATATTTTCTTAATATGACAGCAGAACTTAGTGTGTTTATAACAAAAAAAGTTGGCTTAACTCACAACCTGCACAGAAGTGGACCATTTTCAGTTTTTCAAATGTCCTGATGAACATGTTCAAACATGTTGAAGAAAGTGAAATGTTCGAGTCAAGACTGTGATACAGTGGCATGTCTTTAACCACCTCTTTGTAGTTCTGCCCTGACATCCCCAATGAAGATAGCTGACACCAGACAAAGCATCCCAATCATTTCATTTTCCTCACCCAGAAAGCAGGTTATTACCCCTGTAATATCTGAAGAGCTGACTTATTAGATGTGGAATTCCCTCACTTATTTGAGGGAATTTCTCAGATAGGTTGGTGAACGCTGATCCAATTCAGTCCATGCCTTTACCAAAGTTATTAATATGATTAATATGAATTTGTTTTGTGGTATTGAAGAATTTTTCCTGGTTCTACCAAGAACCATCTAGAAGTAGGAGGCACTATGCAGAAGTATTGGTCAGTTGCATGGGTCCTCTTCATTAGAACAGCAAAGGGCATCGACTTTTTTCCCATTTAACCACTGTGACAGATGTGTTCACAAGTGAGGGGCCCAAGACTTGTCTTAATTGCTGCTCTTGCATCAAAAATACACATTTTTACACATTCTTGATTTGGCCTTCTTCTAACAGAAAATATATCGGTAAAAGTATCAGTTCTGTAGAATTGATAATGCGAGGGAATTAATATATAACACGAAGTAGCAGTAATAAATTGATCGTTTATTGTGCAATCTTATGACTGTCAGCAACAAACAATGATGCAGGAGACCCTGTATGTGCTGCATATGATTATCTGATGCAATATGTTGCAATATTTCTCACTATTTTAATTTATTTGAGGTTCTTATTGCATAGATGGACTAAATGCAACCTTCTTTATAGACCACATGGAGACATTCGCACATTTCCATGGTCATAACCGTGATAAGCATGTCTTTTTAGTGTCTTATCTAAAATATTTCTAACAGTTGGCTTCATCGCCATATTTTAGCTTGCAGCATCTTTCATCAAGCATTGGTGGTTCAGTGGTAGAATTCTCGCCTGCCACGCGGGAGGCCCGGGTTCGATTCCCGGCCAATGCAACTGATTTTTTTCATTTGTAAGTTTTGATCCAGGTTTACAACTTTCCACAGCAATAAACAGGTTTTTACTATTCAAACAGATTTAATTACTACTATTACATTTATTCCCTGTTGAAACAGTTCGACACCTAACAAGATATACTTGGATTATCAAATTTCATCAATCATGTTTGGTAAGTAGAGAATAAAATACAACAGAATGTGCTGGTGAAGTCAATGCCAATGGACATAGCAGTAATGGTCAATTTGAAAAGGATATGGAAGAACAAGTTAAATAACACCATCACCATGCTGTGATTGCTGAAGCCACATATGGACGTGAATCCTGGACACTAAAGAAAGAGGGAGAAAGACATATCCAGGCTTTTGAGAGCAAATGCATCAGAAAACTAGATACTGGAAAGGAGATACTGAACCACATTAAGTCCCACAAGTTACGTTTCTTTGGGCATGTGATGAAGCCCCTACATAACAACATTGAAGGCAGTGTTATGGTTTGTGGAAGGACTCAGAAAATAGAGAATGAACTGGATTGACAACATCACGGCATGGATTGCTCTATCAGGGGCTACTCAGCTACAGACCCATATGTGCAGCTACCCAACTCAATCTCCAGGGCGCAGGCAGTTTGACATGTTCTTACACTTCTCAAAACTGACTAGTAGGTAGGTTCCAGTGTGTGTGCGATCACAGCAAATATGCAACAGAACAAACTGGTTCCTGTTAATGTTAACATGGGTCCCAAAATTTGTAGTAGATATAAACCACACATGGCCGGTTAGCTCAGTTGGTTAGAGCGTGGTGTTAATAACGCCAAGGTCGCGGGTCAGCTAAAATTTTCTGATATTTTCGTGGATCGACTTAAGAGCTTTCAGTTGTTTGTTTCACAGCTCAAGAGATAACAGCATGTTCTAAATGATTGAGAGAGGCCAATCCATAAATAATGTTTATAGTTGTTTAATTCTCTCATGTCAAAACCATGTCAAAGCCGCACCACTTCAAAACAACAACATAAAATTACAAACACATGCAAAGTCTTACCTAAAGCTGGTTGTTAAACAAACACATGCAGGTAAATCGTGCATAGTAAAAAAAAAAAAAAGACTAAATGCATGACAAAACGACTAATTCATAGTAAAATGTCTGTTATTACAGGCATTATTAATTACATGACTTTTTATTTCTGCTAATCTTGATGTACTGTATATCCTTGTTACAATTCGTCTCCAGTGCACATGTGGAAATCCTTTCAGTCCTTGTTATTAAAATAAATACATTTGCTTATGAAAATGCAGCGGAGTAAAATTGCAAGTTGCCAAAAATAAAGTACAAATACGCACAAATATACTTGTTGTAAGACTGTTATAACTTGCTTTAACGTGACACACATGGCCGGTTAGCTCAGTTGGTTAGAGCGTGGTGCTAATAACGCCAAGGTCGCGGGTTCGATCCCCGTACGGGCCAATAAACATTTTCCTTGTGTTTGCTAAAATAGGAATTCAATATTACAATATTTAAATTCATTCAAAAATTCGCGTCATTTAGCGATACGACTCCAAGATGCGATGCGAAAACGGTGTCGTCTTAAACTGTAAAAATCACTGTTCTACCTCTCAGTGAACAGAGTAAAGCTTACAGCAAAACATCACAGTAAAACTGAATGGATACGTGAGTAATGCCCTGTGATTGATTGGCTGATTAAACTAAAGCGATTTCTTATACACGAATGGGTTAAAATTGCAAAGTTTATCGAATTTTAACTCTTTAATACTCCAATACGTTCTCTCCATTGTATTGAATCGACTCCCAAGCAATGTTTCGAATCAGTGTATCGACTCTTTCTAGAATCGCTCTCCTTACCAACAGATGGCGATTTGCGACGCGTTCTGACTCCAACACCAGTAAAGAATAAATAAGCAAGCATGTCTTTCTTAAATGTTTAAAATTAAACCCACCTTCAATGTTTTGATATTTAATGAAGAAAGATCTACATTATAATTATGGCGGGCAATATAAAAGACAAGGAAGCTTTTCAGAGACTCAACTTTCTCTACCAGGTGAGTTAGGTAAATAACTAAGTGCATGTCAGTGGTGAAAACACAAAGTCTCGCTAAATTATAAGTTGTTTTTTTAAAAATGATTATTATTTATCTATTCCAGGCAGCTCATTGTGTGTTAGCCCAAAACCCAGAGAACATTGAACTGGCCCGATTTTACTGCTTCACTCAGAAGACCATCGCCAAGCGCCTGGTCCTGAGACAGTGAGTATTAGTTTATACAAAGTTAAGGAAAATGTGATTTTACAAACGTGTAGATTTATTTAAATATTGTTAAATGCTGACTAGTGAAGTGGAAAACAGAATAAACTAAATGTATAGCAGTAAGTCAAATATGCAAAGTCACAAAACATACATACATACATACATACATACATACATACAGTGTATCACAAAAGTGAGTACACCCCTCACATTTCTGCAAATATTTTATTATATCTTTTCATGGGACAACACTATAGACATGAAACTTGGATATAAGTTAGAGTAGTCAGTGTACAACTTGTATAGCAGTGTAGATTTACTGTCTTCTGAAAATAACTCAACACACAGCCATTAATGTCTAAATGGCTGGCAACATAAGTGAGTACACCCCACAGTGAACATGTCCAAATTGTGCCCAAAGTGTCAATATTTTGTGTGACCACCATTATTATCCAGCACTGCCTTAACCCTCCTGGGCATGGAATTCACCAGAGCTGCACAGGTTGCTACTGGAATCCTCTTCCACTCCTCCATGATGACATCACGGAGCTGGTGGATGTTAGACACCTTGAACTCCTCCACCTTCCACTTGAGGATGCGCCACAGGTGCTCAATTGGGTTTAGTCCATCACCTTTACCTTCAGCTTCCTCAGCAAGGCAGTTGTCATCTTGGAGGTTGTGTTTGGGGTCATTATCCTGTTGGAAAACTGCCATGAGGCCCAGTTTTCGAAGGGAGGGGATCATGCTCTGTTTCAGAATGTCACAGTACATGTTGGAATTCATGTTTCCCTCAATGAACTGCAGCTCCCCAGTGCCAGCAACACTCATGCAGCCCAAGACCATGATGCTACCACCACCATGCTTGACTGTAGGCAAGATACAGTTGTCTTGGTACTTCTCACCAGGGCGCCGCCACACATGCTGGAAACCATCTGAGCCAAACAAGTTTATCTTGGTCTCGTCAGACCACAGGGCATTCCAGTAATCCATGTTCTTGGACTGCTTGTCTTCAGCAAACTGTTTGCGGGCTTTCTTGTGCGTCAGCTTCCTTCTGGGATGACGACCATGCAGACCGAGTTGATGCAGTGTGCGGCGTATGGTCTGAGCACCGACAGGCTGACCTCCCACGTCTTCAACCTCTGCAGCAATGCTGGCAGCACTCATGTGTCTATTTTTTAAAGCCAACCTCTGGATATGACGCCGAACACGTGGACTCAACTTCTTTGGTCGACCCTGGCGAAGCCTGTTCCGAGTGGAACCTGTCCTGGAAAACCGCTGTATGACCTTGGCCACCATGCTGTAGCTCAGTTTCAGGGTGTTAGCAATCTTCTTATAGCCCAGGCCATCTTTGTGGAGAGCAACAATTCTATTTCTCACATCCTCAGAGAGTTCTTTGCCATGAGGTGCCATGTTGAATATCCAGTGGCCAGTATGAGAGAATTGTACCCAAAACACCAAATTTAACAGCCCTGCTCCCCATTTACACCTGGGACCTTGACACATGACACCAGGGAGGGACAACGACACATTTGGGCACAATTTGGACATGTTCACTGTGGGGTGTACTCACTTATGTTGCCAGCTATTTAGACATTAATGGCTGTGTGTTGAGTTATTTTCAGAAGACAGTAAATCTACACTGCTATACAAGCTGTACACTGACTACTCTAAGTTATATCCAAGTTTTAGTTCTATAGTGTTGTCCCATGAAAAGATATAATGAAATATTTGCAGAAATGTGAGGGGTGTACTCACTTTTGTGATACACTGTACATACATACATACATACATACATACATACAGTACATCACAGCTTTATAATAAGTTCCTGCATTCTTCACCCAATGTACTTGACAAAGGGGATGAGATATTTTACCAGTAGTAATTCTACATTATTAAACACAAGCACATCAACAACTAGACAAAACACCGCCACCCATCTCAGATTATACACCAGTAAACATGTGGCAAAAATAATATTTAATCACATATCTTAACTTCTCAGAGACCCTTCAGTTAAAAGGACTCTATGTAAGAAATGCTCCGCTTTACTGATTCCTGGAGTTACATCAACTGTCCGACAACGAAGTAAGTGGTTTCCCAATTTGAAATCAAAATATGGAATTTTCTGCTGTTTACTGGTATAAATGTATATATCTTTGTAAACTGTATTTTTTTTAACTTGTATTTTATTAGAAAGAGGTTCTCGAGGGCAACGAGTGACAGTAGTGCGTTGTCTCAGCTGTGGTCAAACTAAAAGGTTTCCCAACAATCCTAAACATCAGCTATGGGTGGACCAACCACAGGCTCAATTAGAGAATCAGCTCCAGACAGGTACAGTTCTGTTTTTGTTTGTTTTTATTAAAATTCTGTTGTACATTTTTATTACAACAGTAAAATGTTTAATGTTTCAATTCAAGTATTACATTTTTTGTATATATACATACACTCATTCTGAACTTGATGGCAAAACAGTACCACAAAACATTAGCACCAGGTCATGTTTATCATTTGTGTGTTTACCATTTGCATGTTTACCACCTTTACTTCTTACATTGGTCTGTAATGGAGTGGGAACTGTGGACACCAATTGTTGTTGTGAAATTGCCCCCCTCCTCTTCCAGTCCTTGCTTGACGTAGCATTTCAGCTGTCTTCAGAAAAGGATGTTGTCAAGATACAAGTATTATGTTCCTCATTGGCCTGGAAAACTTCTGTCCATCTCAGATTAAATTAACTTCAAAGAAGTTCACTGTATTTTTGGATTTCGTTAATATATGATTATATAATTATGATAATTATAAGATTATGTAGTTATTTGTCTTAAGTTGCATTTGTAGTGAAACTGTGTTTACTGAAAAGGGTTTTCTGAAGTATTCCCGAGTCCGTGTGGTTATATTAATCACAAACGCATGTCAGTTTTTAATGCAGTACCATCTGAGGGATTGAAGGTCATGGGCATTTCATTTTGTAAATGCTAAAATCCCTAAATTTAGTTCAATTGTGGAGACACATTTCTCTTAAACTGTTGGACTAAATGATTTCAGTGGTAAAGTTCAAACCATCCAACTCATTTTTTTGAATCAAGTTTGTATATTTTTGTATCATTTATTAACTTATGTTTTTTTATGTTTACAGAAGCTCATCCTTCATCCAAAGCAGTGGCCCAGGGGGAGAAATCTAATAAATCAAATGTTGGAACACCGGTCATCCCAAGTCCTACCTCATGAGTGCAAGCCTAATCAAGATTCATTAATTTATATTCTGCTCAGACCTTTGTTAGAAGTTTCAGTTGCTGTAATTCAATCTGACAACATCATGTCATTAAAATGTGTTAGCTGGAGGCATCTCTGAGCACACAATTAAAGCCTGATTTGCTGATGCTAGAACTTTTTCCTAAGACTAAAACAAACTCCAAAGGTTGATTACAGCTCTAATGAATGGTACATCTAGTGAAATCTAGAAAGGTAATGCTAAGGACTTCCAGTTGTGCTGTATAAGTAAATTATATGGTATGAACATTTCATTCATGGGCTTGTCTGCTGGTCCAAAATGAGTAATATTTTTTATTCGAAAGTGTATGTGGAAAGCCACAGATCACATAGATATCTGAGGTACCATTTTATATCTTAGAATCTTTTTAATCACATATAAAACATCAAATGTTTTATTAGAAGTAATACTGTTCATTTCCTTTTGTAATACTTATCAACCATTTTATATCTTTCTGTGGATGAAAAAAAGAGTGTAATGGTGTAATGTTGTCAAGTTGAGCTTAATACATCTGCACATACAACATAAAGAAGATGATAAGCACACATCAGCTCCCTCTCAGTTTGATGTATGAATCTATGTGAATAATGTTTAAAATACTGATGTCCCTGTTAGTAGGAACTGTACACTAAATCACACTTAAATAAAAGGTAAACATTTTATTACTATGAAATACACTCAGTAAACACTTTGTTAGGCTCACCTTCTGTATGAACATTTATTAGCCATTTCATGAGCCTACTATGTAAATTCACTTTGTGTGTATACAATTACTGACTCTAGCCCATTTGTTTTGCTGTATTGTTTGTATTCCTTTATCTCAACTTCATCAATATATTTGGTAAAACCACCAGGATCTATTTGAATAGTGGACCATTCTTTGCACCACATTGACCAAAAGTGTAGTCAGTGTTCTGGTATGAGTGTATCAGGTGCAGCAGTAGCTTCTTTTAAGTTTCTTTTTATTTGGAACACCCTGTAAGTACTCATTGTAGGCGTGTAGTTGGACACGAGCTACTTTCTTATGTCATGCTTAGTGTGTATTAACAGTTTGTGATCATTGCAGTGCTGAATTTGGTTCATGGTTTATGTTGCAGCTTGTGTCACCACAACAGATGTGGTTGGAGAGAATGAAAAATACCCAATCAGTGCATTTATGAGTTTTTTTTTTTTTCATGATTGCTTGTTTTTTGTTGCTTGCACATCTCTTTAGGTCATAAAGAGCCACAGATGTGATTTTAGGAGATTCAAGTTGTCCATTTGTACGAACAATAAACATTACATCATTAAATGTCTTAGGAGCATTTTTTCTCTTCAGATGTTTTCCCCTTTGGTTGACGAAATCGTGACTTCTTCGAGAAAAGCAGGTTTCTGGTGAACAGCAATGGAATGTTACCCATGAAGAGAAACACAGCCAGGGTCATTCCTAAAATGGATAATATGCACATTAGTGATTTAGTGACAGGTAAAGTTTACAGAATTTACAATTGTATGTGGCATGTATGTCATTGTAGTTTAGGGATTACAAAGATTTTTGCCTTTTTTTCTGCTGGGGATCTTGGGACTTGGTTGGGGTGCGTAAATCAGTGTTTTATCTTACTAATAGGACCAGAGATGCAGATACTCATGGACTGTTAACCGGCATCCTTGGAGTGTACCATTAAAATATTAACCACACCTTAAAGTTACCTTTCAAAGTGACTTTAGACTTGTTAAAAGAACAGAAAAATGAACATAAATGTCAAGATTTAAAATAGTTATCATGGCTAAACAAAGCAGGTTGCAGTTCATTGCAGTTCAACAAGCTAATAAAGATGCTAACGGTCTCTCAAAGCTGCTCTTGGCAACAAGATTAAATGTCACAAAGTCAGCACATTCGTATCTGGTCATGAGACATCGTGTTTGGTGAGGGGAAAACATTGTACACAGATTAAACATGTAAAAAAAAGAAATATTTAATATTTATTACAGCGCGTTTTCCTGTAGGAACGCAACTATAGGCAGGGGTGCACAATTTTGAGTAACACGTGCTGCGCATGCGCACGAGGGTGGTGTCGAATTTCATGTCGGTCAATTTTTATCAGAGCATCACATTTCTCCCTGAAGTGGTGCAGAGAGATTTCCAACTCAGCTTTTCATTTAAATATCAATTACTATCTGCTGGAAATGAATAAAACACACTGTATACACAAACAGTATACACACTTTAGATAAAGTGAGAATGGTGTGTTTCATTTTTGGCTGAACAAATTTAAAGTACTGAGATGTAAAAGAATGTAAATTATGTTTTATGTTTTGCAGTTCATGGTGTCTTACCAGTAAGAGGTGCGAGCCAGTACACTAGAGCATATTCCCAGAAGGCATGACCAGGACAGGTGAAGGTAAGCGCATAGGCCAGCGCCGGATTTACATAACCTGATGTGTAGGAGTTTCCTTGAAAGCACACAGAGAACATCATAATTCATGTTAACACCTGTTTTATTCATACTCTTTATATTTATAATGTTACGCTATGTAGAGAACAGATTTGCTAAATCAAATGTCATGGACCATGTTTGGAGCTGGAGGAGATACTCACTCTGATCTCTGGCATAATGACCGCTGAGTTCAGGTGTGACATAAGAAATGTAGTATGTTAATGTACAGGTTTTTGTCTTAAAGTAAATCTTTTAGAGGATTTGGTAACCCCAAATGCTCCATTTCCATTGCACAGTCCTCTCTGGTATGGTATATTTTTATATCTATAATACCATATTTTGTGGTGACCCCACTGTATATGTAGTTGCCCTTCTTGACCAGGGTTGACCAAACGTATTGAAGTTGGCTGTATGGGTGGGGTAAGAAACAGTGCAGACCGTTGATTGTGTAAACAGAAGCTCGACTGGAATGAGACATTACAAGTGCCAAATTTAAAAGGGAACGGCAATAGGTTTTTATTATTGCGTTGTCATAAAAAACATAAACAGGGCTACAAAATATTGAAACACCACAACCACCAGTCGCTACAACACCAGCTGTTGCTACTGGAATTGTTTACAGTTACCATTTCATAATTGCTTGTAGTTTCAGGTGGAGAATACTGTGCTTTTCAAACAAAATAAGCTTAACACATTCTGTTGTATTTGTTTCTTGTTATTTTAATTCATTTTACACTTAAAAAATCCAAATGTGGATCTTATTTTACTGCCACTGATGCTATGTTATAATGATTGGACTCCAAAATACTTTCTAAAAAAACTTTGCCACCAGCCAATCAAAAGCAAGAATTTATGACCATGTTATATACTGTATATTTATGGAAGCATAAAAAAGTAATAGGTAAATGCAATTAATTTATGAGAAATAATTGTGGCAGGTCTGTTACTGACTGACCTGCATAGTAGAGGAAGGTGAGCAGTAGTGCTAGAAGTGGAATCCGGAGCAGCTTTGACCTGCGGCGTAAACTGAGGTCCACCAGGTGAAAGATGAGTGCACATACAGCCTCAGTGATGATCCCCTGTATAACAGAGGCCTGTAGTGACGTACTGCACTGAGACATCATCATGTTTTTAATCATGTGCAAGTCCGTCAGCTCCATTGCCCAATACCAGCCAGCAAATAGCAGAGCCAGCTGTGCACCTCCAAACTGACCTGCTACGCTAAGAGCTGTGGTAACGACACCTGTTTCCTTCTGAAGGAAGTTCATTAAGGTTACCGAAGGATTTCCGGTGACCCCCTGCATAATGATAGCATGGGTCATTACAGCAAGAAAAAGCATGGTCAGGGCGACATCCTGTCCCAGACCTCCAGCCCACTGACCAATCTCAGAAATGGTTTGCACCTCTAGTCTGCAGGCTGCCAACGCAAAAGCAGCAATCAGTTCTCCCAAAAAGCTCCAGCGTGGCTTCTGTCGTCTCACCACGACCCCGGCAAGCCCAGAAACAGCCACCACACCAATGAAGTAACCCAGCGTTATGTTCAGCCCTGACATGTCGGTGTACAGGTGGATAGTTAGGTTACACAAAAAAGAAAGATATGAGCTCCGGCAGCTTGTATTTACTCTCAGCGTGTGATAACGTGGCACACTCAGGCACAACTCTCTTATCAAAGATTTTTTTATGCTTTGAACCAAAACCCCCACAAGTCACTACCAATTGAAGGTCATGTGAAAAAGCTGGCATATGCTTCAGTCAGAATGAGGAACAAGTGCTTTCAAAAATTCAAAGTCAAACATTTACATACACTTGTAAATAGCACATGTATACTATAGCAGTCTTGAGGTTTAAATCATTTTGAATTGTTCTTTTTTAGGACTAGTTTGACTGCACCTACTGTATTTCTAAAGTCCCAGGGCTGAGAAGAAACAACAAATTATATATATTATTTATTTGTTAGCATCTGTTTATCCTGGCCAGGGTTGCAGTGGGTCTGGTCTCCTAGAAACACTGGGTGTGAGTCAGGAATACACCTTAAAAATGGCACCAATCCGTCGTGAGGCTTTGGCCACGCTCCCTTTCAGACATTGCCAGTTATGTCTGTGTAGGCAACCAGCTGGCCGATAGCACCTGCTGAGATTACAACCTGGGTCTCAGTGGTGGTGGACTAGCATAATAGAATACAAATTCTATTATTTTTGTAATAAACAAGTATTTTTTATTTAATACTTTTTATTACAATATATAACCTACTTTAGAAAGTTTTTCATCTCTTACAGGAGCAATGTTTGTTTAGTTGTCGTTTGACCTAAATGACATGACTCTTAACTCCATATTGACTTTGTTTTTGTGACTTTAGAAACATTTACTGCGGTCAGATGAGCCCAAGTTTTGATCTTGTTATAGAAAAAAAAACAGTGAGTTCTCAATGTCAAAGACAAAAATCATCCAGACTTTTATCAGAGAAAGATCTTGTCTTGGTCTTAGTTGGTATGGGTCTTATTCTGGTCTTGGTCTCAATTGGTATGAGTCTTGTTCTTGTCTTGGTCTGAGTTTGTATGGGTCTTAGACTTGTCTTGGTCTCAGTTGTCATGGTATCAGTTGGTATAGATCTTGTTCTTGCCTGGTCTCAGTTGGTATAGATCTTGTTCTTGCCTGGTCTCAGTAGGTATGGATCTTGCTCTTGTCTTGGTCTTAGTTGGTATAGGTCTTGTCCTTGATCTCAGTTGGTATGAGTCTTGTTTTTGTCTTGGTCTGAGGTAGTATGGGTCTTGTTCTCGCCTTGGTCTGAGGTAGTATTGGTCTTATTCTTGTCATGATATCAGTTGGTATGGGTCTTGTTTTTGTCTTGGTCTGAGGTAGTATGGGTCTTGTTCTCGCCTTGGTCTGAGGTAGTATGGGTCTTGTTATTGTCTTGGTCTGAGTTAGTATGGGTCTTGTTCTTGTCTTGGTCTGAGGTAGTATGGGTCTTGTTCTTGTCTTGGTCTGAGTTAGTATGGGTCTTGTTCTTGTCTTGGTCTGAGGTAGTATGGGACTTGTTCTTGTCTTGGTCTGAGGTCGTATGGGTCTTGTTCTTGTCTTGGTCTGAGGTCGTATGGGTCTTGTTCTTGTCTTGGTCTGAGTTAGTATGGGTCTTGTTCTCGTCTTGGTCTGAGTTAGTATGGGTCTTGTTCTTGTCTTGGTCTGAGGTAGTATGGGTCTTGTTCTTGTCTTGGTCTGAGGTAGTATGGGTCTTGTTCTTGTCTTGGTCTGAGGTCGTATGGGTCTTGTTCTCGTCTTGGTCTGAGGTAGTATGGGTCTTGTTCTTGTCTTGGTCTGAGTTAGTATGGGTCTTGTTCTCGTCTTGGTCTGAGTTAGTATGGGTCTTGTTCTTGTCTTGGTCTGAGGTCGTATGGGTCTTGTTCTTGTCTTGGTCTGAGTTAGTATGGGTCTTGTTCTCGTCTTGGTCTGAGTTAGTATGGGTCTTGTTCTTTTCTTGGTCTGAGGTAGTATGGGTCTTGTTCTTGTCTTGGTCTGAGGTCGTATGGGTCTTGCTCTTGTCTTGGTATCAGTTGGTATGGGTCTTGTTCTCGTCTTGGCCTTTATTTACGGTTGAATAAGGAAAACAAATATATTTATTTATTTCAAAGCATAGTAAAGGTTACATGAATGTAAGTATTTTTTTATTATAGAATTAATTCGTTTTTCAAGTATGGAAAACGCTATTAGTGAAGGAATAAAAGTGGTTGATAAAACTGCAACTCTAATCAAAATTGGTGGAGCTTTACCGTCAGCTATAATGCACATTTGCGTCGTATTTTCTTAATTTTGAAGAAACACGAACACACCCAAAGCAGGGAACGAACTCATGTTTTCGGTAGGATTTGTGGGAACAGTTACTATTAATAGAGACTAAACCGAGACTCATACGCGGCCTCGTTGGCGCAGTAGGCAGCGCGTCAGTCTCATAATCTGAAGGTCGTGAGTTCGAGCCTCACACGGGGCACAGCGTTTTTTTTTTCGCTTCAATCCCATTACTCAATATTTGATGACGTACAATTATATACATTTTATCGAGTCATGTCTTATTTTAATCGCTGTAAATAAACAATTAGGTCTGATTTAAACGCAAACGCATTTTCTCAGTTACTGGGTATGTGGTGCCCTCTTGTGGTCATACTGACGCATGGCTTCATTCTACCAGAACAGAAACGCTACTCTCATTCATTCATTGTCTGTTCTACCACCGCTGTATGCTGGTCAGGGTCTCGGTGGGCCTGCTTCACTAAGCGGAAGGGGAGAAACACTTCGAATACGTCGCCAGTCCATCAAAGGGCAGACGCACAGTAGCTTCAATTGTCCTGACTGCATGTCTTTGGACCTGTAGTAGAAACCAGAGCACCCAGAGAAACCCACAAGGCCACAAGGAGAACATGCAAACTCCACACAGAGAGGACCCTGGTCACCCAGTGGAGGAATCAAACCCAGGCCCTTTTTGCTGTGAAGTTTGTTTGTTTATTAGGATTTTAACGGCATGTTTTACACTTGGTTACATTCATGACAGAAACGGTAGTTACTCATTACACAAGATTCATCAGTTCACAAGATTATATCAAACAGTCATGGACAATTTTCCCAGCTAACAGGGAACGTTCCCACAACTTTCACTAATGTTACCTTACATTAACTCTTATACTGACACGTTTACCCTTTATTACATAATAAAAAACAGATTTTTATTCATAACTTCAATAGCATTTAAAGTATTCAGCATATGAATAACTTCAATAGCTTTTAAAATATTCATCAAATTGCTCCAATACAAGTTGTATTTAATCAAGTGTAACCCACATTACATACTACAACTCTTATACTGACACTTTTACCCTTATTACATAATAAAAAACAGATTTTTATTCATAACTTCAATAGCATTTAAAATATTCAGCATATTAATAACTTCAATAGCTTTTAAACCCAGGACCTTCTTGCTGTGAGGCGACAGTGCTACCCACTTAGCCACCGTGCCGCCCTTTGCCGTGAAGTAATAGCACTACCCAGGTAAAAGAAGCCTTAGTGTGTTTTAATTCCTCTGACCTTCCACCAATTGACCTGAACTGAAGGTGAATTGTCGAAAGTTTTAAGGAAACACAAAACTTCATTTTTAATTTATAACTTGTTCTTTAGAGTCTCTGGTGAAGCTCTTTATTTTTACCTTTAGCTTCAATAATCTATGTGGATCGATACATTATTTATGTTAAAAGGCCTTAAAACAACTCAACACATTTACCCTCATTACATATGTACATACTGTATATCTTCAGAAATGTGCTATTTTTTTGCAAACTGGCTCTCAGACAGCTATGTTGTCTTTCACGTGTCACAATTATAAGTTGGATTTTTGTAGTGAAGTTCCGAGGTACATCATATTTTAGTGACACATACTGTAATATGTGTCAACCGGTTCTATCAAAACATTTATATTGTTGGCCAGACACTTAAGAGTCTACAGCAGAGGTGGGCAAGTAAATTTTCCAAAGGGCCAAGTTGTAGAGGGCCGGACCAATAGGGTGAGCTTAATTCTGCTCAATATTAGTTGTATCTCCTAATAAAAAGCTGTTACTGGTGTAAGCGTAGATGTTACAATCAGGCCATGAGAATGAGAAGCAGGCAGACATCAACTTTCAGGTGGCACGCTGGCTCAGTGGGTAGCACTGTTGCCTCACAGCAAGAAACTCCTGGGTTCTATCCCCAGGTGGGGCGGTCTGGGTCCTTTCCTTGTGGAGTTTGCATGCCATGTTCTCCCCTGTCTGCGTGGGTTTCCTCCCACAGTCCAAAGACTTGCAAGTGAGGAGATGCAAAATTGTTCATGACTGTGTTTGACATTAAACTAGAACTGATGAATCTTGTGTAACGAGTAACTACCGTTTCTGTCATGAATGTCTTCTGTCTGCAACCTTTAGAGAAAGTTTGTTTAGAGGACTGTACAGCATTATGTAGATCAGTATTAGATCATTTTCTCTCTTACAAGGTCTTTATTGTGTGTGTGTGTGTGTGTGTGTGTGTGTTTGGGGCTGTGTTGGATTGACAGTCCTGCAGCTATAGTGTCTCTGAGGGGAAAGTGAGAGGAGAGGGGGGCACAGACTCCAGAGTCCCAGCCAATTCCACTCCTCCCTGAATTAGGCAGCAGTGCTTCTTTTAGCTCCCGAAAGCCCCCTGAGCGGATGGGAATTTAGAAGCATGTGAAATTCAGCACAGCTCTCCTGAATTATTCACAAAACGCACCTTCTAAATGCCGGACCTCAGAGAATCTTCCTAGACGACACTGCAGAATTTTTGTGCACATCTCTGTCACTCTGTTATTATCAGCGTAGGAGACTATGGATTGAAATGGTGCAATGCTCCGGGAGACCCTGCTGCGAGTTTGGATTTGTTGGATGTTGAGTTTTGTGCTTCTCTGGGGAGTAAAGAGTGCAGGTGCACACAGCTGCCATGAAGTCAAAACGGCCTTCCAACTTCGACAGATCGGCCCTTTAAAATGGGTCCCAGAAACAGCAGCAACAGGTCAGTGTGTGGGGGGTCTAAACCTGGGGTTAGGGTTTGGACTTCAGCAGTGCTCTGGGTGGAACTGCTTTGTACAGCATTTATTTGTGTCCAGAAACCATGTAGGTGTCTATTCTACACATCTGAGTTTTGCCTGCACAAGTGTGTAACGTGTCATGTATATTATTATATATATTTTATATTTAATGAATAATTGTAAGATTTTAATTGAACGCCTTTATTGCGTCTCTTTATTAGGGGTTGATATTTTTTACCACATCATATTTGCCTACACTTACATGATGGATGGTATCATGATATGGTCTTGCTGGCTATTTTAAGGGTCACTTTTGCAGCTCTGTGTGACTTTTGTTTAAGAACATTTTGTCAAGTCATTATTTGAGCTATTGGCCGGCCAGGTGTCTGCACAGACATGGTTGTCTGTGTCTTAGATGAGAGATGGTAAATTAGCACCTGTCCAGGGTAGTCCTGTCTCGCACCCAGTGTTTCCTGGTGAAACCAAAGCCGTCGCAACCCTGACCCAAATAAAGCAGTTGATGAAAAAATTGATGATGTGCATTGCTGGTGTCTTTGTGAGCGGGGTTTTAAGCACATTGGAAACTCATATGCCTTAAATTCTATCTATATCATATTAAATAGTATAGAAAATGGAAGTGATACTAGTACATATGTACACATATATCATGCATTTACACATGATTACATTACCTTTACCCCTGTTGTCACAACCAAACTGAATATAAGCCACTGACTGACTGACAGACCGATGTGATAAATGATAAAATAAGAGATTACAAAGCTCACAGAATGGTTCTTTTCCATACAGCGCTCCATACAGGGTTGCCAGATGCATGTTTTTTCATTATAGAATTAGGCTTCCTCTGAAATGCTATTTTGTATATGGCCAATTAAATATTATGTTTTTATATGTGACCTTAACTTGCATTCACTGACTCATGTCTGTCGACAACACAATGAAATAGTGTGTGCTGTTTAATCATGCCTTTTCCACAATGTATTCTACATTATTTACTCTGTTTAAGTATTTAAACCAAATACATGACAATTCTGCCCAACCTTGTAGAACCCACTTCTCTCATTTTATTAATCAAAACATCTGGAGCAGGTTTTAAGCCCACATGTCACATACTTTTAGTTTTAAAAGTACTTTGTTTGGCTGGATTAGGAATGTTAATTTTAGAGCTTCACTTTTAGATATAGTCTCCACCTGGGTTGGTGTGGTCGTAATACAGAGATTAGAATGTGTGAGAGGTCAGTGAGGGTGCAGTGATCCCAGTCAGCTGTTCTGATCTGTGCAGGGTTGACAGATTCTTCACACAGGACAGGGTAAGGGCATCAGACTGGCAGTTTCCTTCTTTCCTCTTCACACATTGAAATTACAGTGCTGTATTGATGCCCTTACACTAGAGTCTCTGTACCAAAGTAAAGGCTTTACAGAAACAGTGAATTCATTAGATGTACAGACTAGGAACTCGTATTCTAAGTGGTGGACCATTGGCACATTAAGCATGCCACTGGTACTGGCACTGGTACTGGCACTGGTTCTGCATGGCTGGTGTTTGTATGTGGTGCTGCTGGAATTTTTGAGCTTTACACTTATGCTAAAGCGTATTCTGTGCAAAAGCTTGGTTAATCTTTTAAGCAGATATACATCTCATTGTATATGGATAAACCTCATTTAAAAAAAAGATGGGACATTTGGTAAAGTGCAATAGAAAACAAGAATCTGTGATTAGTTCATTCTGCTAAACCTTTATTAAGATGACTCAAAATGTTTTGGTTGACTGACTTGATTGTATTTTGTAAGTATAATGATGCCTGCTACACACTCCTTAAGTTGGGACAGAGATACAATTACTACTGTGTTATATCACCTTTCTTATTAACGACACTTTCTAATGGTTTGATTTTTTTAAATGCATTTTCTCCCCATTTTCCTTCCAATTTTGGCACACTCAATTTGTCTTCTGCCGCTGAGAGATACCCGATTGCATCCGAGGAGAGCACGTTGCTGTACACGCCTCTTCCGACACGTGCACAGCCCTCCTCTTCTCACCCCTGCATTCTGCACAGGCGTCTCTTCCGCCAATCAGGGTCCTTACACAGCATATGAAGAGCCACCCACCCACACATAGTCCGGCCCCCACCCTGCAGATACGGTGGCCAATTATGTCCGCCAGATGGCGCCCAGCCGACCGGAGGCAACACCGAGTTTCGAACCGAGAAATTCAGAATCTTGTTGCTGGTGTGCTAGCGGAATATACCGCTGTGCAACCTGGGCGCCAATGCAAGTGAATTTTGCCCATTTTTGCATAAAGACAGCTGACATTGTTTTATTTTTCTCTTGATAATACACTATAAATTTTTAATAGAAGACAGATTTGTACTGCAGGCAGGTCAGTCAAGCAAGCACACTCTGTGTCCACAAAGCCATGCATGTGAAGAGTTAGGGAAACATTTTTGACTTAATGGCAGCATCTAATTCTCTAAAATCCCAATATACACCTCTGCGTCAATGGTACCTTTACACTTTTGGAAGTCACCCATGCCATGGCTGTGATGGGCTACTGCAATAGGTCTCTGCGCTATCCTGGCGTCTGTATATATTTATATAGTAGATTATCACTGTAACAGTATAGCTGTATGTGTGTCCTTGTACATGTTAATCCACAGTTCTTTTTTATTTACTAAATTTGAAAAAACAAATGTAGGTATACTGTATGTATGTTATACTGTATGTAATATGTAAACCTGATTAAAATGGTCAGTGCATGTCCGCCACAACCAGGTGCTAACAAATAGGATTTGGCTATAATTATCCACCCCAGGATCACTCTCTGTGTAATATCATTTGTATTTTTGTTGGATCATTAGCTGCTCATCCAGGTTATGTATTATATTGCCTTTTAACTTGTTTCGCTGTCGTTTCTGTGCAGGCACGGAGCTTCAGATATGCAAACACCAGGGTCCGACCTGCTGCACACGCAAAATGGAAGAGAGCTACCATGCTGCTGCACACAGGGACACACTCCAGAGCATTCTCTCCTACAACCTTGAGCTCAAGTATCTAATCCTCGGCCATGCAACCGAATTCCAGGGTAAGAGTTAAACTTAGACTGTGTATCAGTAAACGGCACATAATTTGCCAAATAGTGTCAACACAAGCTTAACGAAATGACCAGTCGTCTACAATTAGCTCGTAACCTAGATCAGTAAGGAATATTTAATATGTAGTTTATGTTTGGGGTTACTTTTTTTAATGTTTTTAAGTGAAATCTTAAGTGGCATTTGTGAGTGTAATTATTTTGTAGTGCTTGACAAGCGGTTAAAGTACTGGACTAGTAATCAAAAGGTCACCAGTTCAAGTCCCACCACTGCCAGGTTGTCGCTGTTGGGCCCTTGAGCAAGGCCCTTAACCCTCAATTGCTTAGACACTATACTGTCACAGTACTTTAAGTCGCTTTGGATAAAAGAGTCTGCTAAATGCAGAAATCTGTCCAACCTTTGCTCCTCATAGACTTGGCCTTTCATGGGTATTGCTTTAGTACCAAATCATGATTACAATCACCTGTTGACATCACATGTTTGAAATCACATCATTAATTACTTTATTTACCACATTACTAGCCTTAAATTGCTCCATCCCTACTTATTTTTGAATGTGTTTCAGGCCTGAAATGCAGAAATAGATTTATATTAACAAGTATAATGAAGTAGATCAAACAGAACATAAAATATCTTGGGTTCATCGTGTCCGCAATAAAAATAAGTCAAAGTAAAAGGAAGAAACACTGCATTGTTTATACTATACTAACTTTTTTTGGGGGTTAGGTGTCCGGGCAGGTTTGTGGGAGGACATAATTGTCTGTTTTCACACAAATCGTTCCTTCTGTACTGAGTAATGTTAGTGCAGTTATAAACCTTACACACCTTTTGGTGTGAATGTAGGACAATATGTCCATCCCTACATCCCTTATCCTATTAAAGCTCCTTTGTCTATTTAATAAAACTATAAACAGTGACGGGTGTGTCGCACATTCTTTGTTGCTCCATATTTACCAAATCTTTCTCATCTGGAAACCAGAACATCTTTTTCCCAGTAATTTGTCACATTTTTTAAGGAACCCCCAGTTAAACAAGCACATCCTGTGAACAGACAGGTTGCTCTGATGATGTGGTCCACACCAGAGTTCACTCGGTTCCTTGGAGGCAACCAAGGTTTGAAAACTTGGCCTTCATGGCCAACAAACAGAGAGTCCAGCTACCTTTAGATCATTCAATAAATAAAACTGCAGCAAATGTCTTAGATTTTTACTGAGCCTTCAAACATCTCTCAGCTCATTCTTAAGCTCCTCAGTAAAAGTTTCTACATGAGAAGGTCCCACCAGTCATTTAAACTACCCACTAACTATTCAGTTGCACATAAAACACCTTTAAGCCCATCCCTAGTTCAGACTTGGCTCTCGGTTCCATGTGTGTCAAGACAAATCTTTTAAGACTGGTACAGAAGAAAGCAGCTCTAACATCAACCAACATCTCTCTGCTAACAGAGAGAACACGAAGAAAGTAAAGGCAACACAAAGAGAGATGTAAAAATTCTCCGAGTATCCCGTGGAGACTGCTCATTACGGGGCAATATGTCGTATCCAAAATGGACCACTGATGAATGGGCTGGAAAAGACCGTTTGTGTCGCTTTGTGCTCTTCACGGGATTGTAGATGGTGCCCTGTCAACAGAGCGCAAGCTCTTAAAGGGCTTTTATTCCTCTGTGTGAGAGGATTGTAGATTGAGACAGTTGTTGCTTTGGTCTTTCACCCACTAACATTTACTTTGTCGGGGTGTGTTAAAGGGTACAGTTATCACTAATGAAAGAGGACTACTGGCTGACACAATCTGTTTTTGTGGGGTGAGAATTAGGAAAGTCTCTGTACATGCTGCAATTTATTCCTAAACTGGATTCCACTCAGGACTGGATTTCCTGAACACTTATCACTTTATATTAGCTTAAGGAACTTCAGTTGGTTAAATCGTCATCACACAAACATCAGAGTATTGAGTTGACAACAATCTTTGACCTTTTCTTTGCTTTCTGAAGTAACTAGCAAACTAATTAACCACAGCCATGTATCATATTGTGTATGTACTATGGGAATAAACATGATTTTATGAACTTCCTGTGTAGTAATGAGCATTAATTGCTACTTCAAATTAACAGAAACAAAATAACATATAAACAACACATAGACATCCGCAGTTCGCAACAGAGAAAGTGGACAAGACAGGGACAGCGCAGAAAGCTGAAAACTGGAATGTCACAATTCGACAGGTTGCTCCAGTCATCTGTGACAGACCAGCTCTCGGAAAAAGGAAAAATGGGGAACTTTCAGAACCAGCCAAACTGGCCATGCATAAGCAAAACCCACCAACTGGTGCAGCTTGCGCATAACAGACTTTAATGGGTGGAGTCTGCTCCAGAAAAGGGATGTCACGTCACTTCTGGGGCCCAAAACACTGTAATACCAGGGTGAGCTTCCAGAAAGCTGAAGAATACTGGCATCACATACCAGCTGGAGGCTGGACTGGTCAGAGTGGTCCAGTATCACATCTTCAGAGAAAAGCAAGCTGGCAAGTATGAAAGGGAGAAACAGTGATATATAGAAAAAACTTTCACATTAAGATAATTAACGCTTATCAGGTGCAATCAGGAGAAACTGACACATCAGTCATCTGCGCCTCCGTGCCCCCTCTGCCAGCCAAAATGATAACGCAGAAGAACATGATCCTTAACGTGACTCACTGCTAAATTCATTCAGAAGATGAGACACATTACAAATGCCCCTAGTACTTTTCTGGTTACTGGACCACTTTACATCTTTCAAAACAGCTCTCTCTGCTGTAAATCCAGCATGTCAACAGTCAACACATCGCTCATCCAAAAAGGAGCTGAAATGCTTTCATAGCCGCTGATGTGTCAAAACTGAACCCAGAGCTTTGAGTAGCACCGACATCTGCTGGTCACATCAGTATACATCACAATCAAGCGATATAGTATAGGCCTCACTCACGATGACAGAAAATCAAAGAAGTGGAATTATCCTCAGCTTTAAAAAGCCTCCAGACTCTGACACACAATGTCTGCCATGTGCTAAAATTGGTTTTATAATCTACTGTCAAATCCCTCCTGTCTAAACTTTAGCCCAAAACAGCCGGGTCAGAAAGGCGAGCGGATTAGAGCTTGTCAGCGGTGATTAAAGCGGTGGGAAGAGGAATTACATGTATAGGAAGAGATGAGGGCAGTGATCGGAAAGATGGAGATCAGATGGTGTTTCACACTGGATAAATGGCAGGGCGGTATCATTCATGGTATAAAGATTTTAGTCTTATTTGTTTTGGAGTGAAGTAAAATGTTTAGAGGGTTTCAGTTCTGCTCGGCTGTTGTAATATAAACCGGAAATCTAGTAGTGCTTTTTTACTTCATCAAAAAACATGGAGCTGCTTAAGAAAAACATTGAAACTCCTCAAAATTTGGCATAATTTTACTCTCTAGCAGGCCATTATCAAACAGATGTAAGTGTTTAAGATCATTCCAGGTCATTTTTACACCAAAGTATAAATCTAAGTTGTACATTTTGCATCCATACACACAGATGTATCATGGTCCAGCCATGCTCAACCCTTTCATCCTCTTCGATCCTCGGCTGTATATGGCCACATTTACCGTTGCTACTTTGCTCCTCGGCTGAGTGTGGCTGCGTTTACCGCTGCTACCCTGCTGTATTTTTGTGTTTTTCATTTTCCTGTCTGTCTTTATTGTTCTGTGTTTTGAAAATTGTGAGTGTCTTTGGGTTTTTGAAAAGCTCTAAAGCTCTTCGTCCTCCCTTTGTGGCTGTAACAGCATCCACTTTATTCAGTCAAAAGCACATTAGTGAGGTCAAGCACTGATGCTGGACGTAAAGGAATCATGGCTTGCGATTGACATTTGAATTCATCCTACAGATGATCAGTCAGGTTGAGGTCAGGGCTCAGGGATTTTCTACACACTGACCTCATCAGACCACGGCTTGGTGGACCTTGCCTTTGTCATTCATAAACAAGTATGTGTTTAATTACTTTCTGAAAAGCTGTTCAAAATTATTGCCAAAGAGTTTTTCCAATTCATTTGGATTTACCCCTATCCTGGTCAGTGTCATAGTGGCATGGACACTCTGTACCGGGTGCCAATCCATTGCAGGGCTACGACCACCCCCCCCCCCCAGACAGTGCCAGTCATGTCTGTGTAGACGACTGGCCGATTTGAACCAAGGTCTCAGCGGTGGTACTAGCAAGAGAGTAATAAGTTGAGTGAAGGAGCAGTGCAGTTCATTGCCTATTGTTCATTGTTCCTGCTGCTTTTGGGTCATCATGCAACTTTATTAGGTGGCTCCTGGCTTGTCTAAACAGATGGAAAATATTGTGATGGTTTCATGAAGCCTTCACTAGCAGATTAATGAACTAGTTTCACAGACAGACGTGTTTTAGATGTTTGTTATGGCTGTAATTGTTTTCTGTTTAATGATTTTGTCCCTGAAAATGAAAGTAAGCTAATTCACATCAATCATAATTGCTGCTTGTTGTGTGAAATCTGTCCAACCTTTTATATTAAAACCAAATCCATTTCTTTCTTGGTGTTTTAAAACATTGCTTTTAAGATATGTTGACATGAATGTATTACAAAGTTGCTGCAGATTTGTCAGCTACACATTTATAATGCAAATCTTCTATTCTACCGAATTCCAAAGGTGCTCAATTCAATTCTATTAAATTAAATTCAGTTTTGCACGGAAGATTCCTGTTCTGATTTTGTCATATTTCTGCTGCTGACTCTCTTCTTTCTTCTCCAGACACCTTTCATTCCCTGCTGTCCTTCACTCTCAACCACACCATCTCGCTTCTCGACATGGCCTACAAACCGATCGCCCACGAGGCCCGTCCCTTAGTGTCCGCCCTGTTCTCTGACCTTGCCCTCTACCTGCGTGGAGATGATGAAGTCTCAGTCACTCAGTCTGTGCGACATTTTTATAACGAGCTCTTCCTGCTGGTTTACCGATATCTGTTGAACCCTGGCCTGGCGTCCTCCCCCTGGTCATCGGAGGGTGCCGAGTGTCTCCGTGCCACGCGGCAAGACCTCGACCCGTTCGGCGCTCACCCGCGCGAACTGGCACGGGGGCTGGAGCGGGTGTTAGGAGTCGGCCGATCCCTCATGCAGGCTCTGACGGTGGGCGTCGAGGTTCTGAATGCTACAGAGTCACTGGGCCTGGCAAAGGATTGTGGAAGAGCGCTAGTGAGGATGCAGTACTGCCCGCACTGCAGGGGTCTGACACTGATCCGACCGTGCCAGGGGCTTTGCCTTCACGTAATGAGGGGCTGCTTAGCGGGCCTGGCTGAGCTGCAGAGTCACTGGAGAAACTACATTGCTCTGCTGGAGGGCACCAGCGCTGCACTGGCGGGAGGGCACGAGCTGGAGATCACTCTTTTGGGGATCCGTGAGAGGATCAATGATGCAATCCTGACCGCCCAGCTGCGAGGGCCACAACTAAGTGCTCTGGTAAGTAACACTACTGGCATGTTCTTTGTTCAGCAGCACCACTCTTGTGCCAGCTAATCCTCCATCATATGGAAGTTTTGCTTTGCCGTACTGGCCAGCATTTACATTTACATTTGCAGCATTTAGCAGACGCCTTTATCCAAAGCGACTTACAGTACTGTTACAGTATACAGTCTGAGCAAATGAGGGCTTTACTCAAGCAGCAACCTGGCAGTGGTGGGGCTTGAACCAGTGACCTTCTGATTACTAGTTCAGTACCTTTACCGCTAGGTTACAACTGCCCAGCAAAGAGCCATTCTATACAGAATTGGTTGGGTTACTTCGATTACCTGAGTCATGTTTTTAGCTGCTTCACACTTCGACATCTTGGACGTTATGACTAAGCGCTTACTAACTGAATTGCTGTAGGATTGCTTGGACGCCTCATAGTGCAAATTAACCCGTAAACGTGAGACACTTGAACAGTACACAAATGAAAAACGTTAAATCGTTAAACGTGAATTAGGTAGGGCCTTAATCATCACAGAATGCGACCAACACAACAGTTTATTTTTTATTTTTAGCCATTGTAAGATTAATTTACTGTGACTAGGGCCCAACGATCCAATCATTTAATTGTTAGAGTTGAAATTGTGCAGCCCTGCTTTAAATATTTAGGAGACTGGATATCTGTATTCATCAGCGCTTCAGCAGGATTGGGTGTTGAGTGAAAGTCTGGCCTTGAGCTGACTCTGCCCAGAGCCGACAGCTGCCTGCATGCGTCTGTGTTCAGGGGTGGATTAAGTTTGAGGA
Source organism: Trichomycterus rosablanca (assembly GCF_030014385.1). Lineage (NCBI taxonomy): Eukaryota > Metazoa > Chordata > Actinopteri > Siluriformes > Trichomycteridae > Trichomycterus > Trichomycterus rosablanca. The sequence goes on from NC_086004.1 coordinate 2,991,398, forward strand.
ACGCACTTACAAGGAATGCAGACCTGCCTTCGGAATAGTGGATATAATTACCGAACCTACTTGCCCCCCCATCCTCTATCTGAAGGACCCCCATGCACCATGTTCATGCCTCCCTCCAGGCTTTTCGGATCGAGTGTTGCTGGCTCGCCGAGATGAGTTCACGTTACCCAAGGTCTGAGTGGGAGGTGGCGGCGTTAGTCTAGAATGTCTCTGCAGAAGTGTATAAGAGCACGTCTGATCTTTAGAGTCGTGGGATGAGACAGTAAAATGTCTATACATCTCTGCAAACTGGATATATGCAGCTATGATATAGCAATGTATGCACTGGTGCGTAGGCTGTTCTCATACTTTCAGACTCTTCCTTTCCTACAGTATTGTTTTTTCTCAGATTTTTCTCAGAAGTCATATTAAATCACGTTAATCATAGACAGCCCTGAAAATATGTTCTAAAAAGTATCACATGTTCATCTAAATGAATAATGCACCCTCACTAACAGACCCTGTTTTTTACTTAATGCTGGTAACAATCTGGCCCAGATCAGCCTATTTTAGGTGAGATCAAACCTAGAAAAATTACAGGCATGTGTGGATGCAGCAACCATTACTTGCTAATGAATGTTGTCTTTAAATGTTGTCTTTAAAAATGGCTTTTTTATGATTTTCAGTTTATGCATATTCCCCCAATTAAGTCATATCCAATTACCTGATCGTATTTTGCCTCTACTGCTGCAGACCTCTATTCCTGACCAGAAGGGCTGTAATTAACTGTGCAGTAGCTGACCGCTTCTTTTCACCTGTATGAGGCGGGTTCACGTGGAGATCCGTATTGCGCATGAAGAGTCACTCACTGATCTCCATTATCCCCCGTCCCTGTGCAGCGGCATCGATCAGCCAGCAGAGGTCGTAATTGCAGCAGGTATGAGGAATCCCGACAGCCCTCGCTCCTTTTAATGAGCCAGTTATTGTCCGTATAGATGTCTGGTCATGATTAAAAAAGACATCAAGAGTAATCTAACCTTACAGTACATTTATTTAATATATTTTTTGGAACAAAACCCACAATTATTGGCTGTTTTTGTCATTAGGATGCTGTAAAGTAAAATATCTTTGCATTTAAAAACATTTAGTTACCTAATTCAGCTATTGGGCTACATGGTTGCACAGCTAATAGTGTGGGTGCCCCTCAGCACCAGGGCTCTGGGGACCTGGATTCAATCCTGGACTCAAAAATCCAAAACATATCTCTGGGAGAGTGTGGTGAATGGGTGTGTATTGTGTTGTGATGAAGCTTTCGTCCAAACCACTTCCCAGCTGGTGTATACTGTTTTAAATATACTATTACAATTTTGGTCTGCACGGTGGCTCTGTGGGTATCACTGTCGCCTCACAGCAGAAAGGTCCTGGGTTCGATTACCAGGTTGAGCGGTCTGAGTCCTTTCTGTGTGGAGTTCTCCCTGCGTCTGTGTGGGTTTCCTCTGTAGAGTTTCTACTCTTGCATTTGTGATGTGTGACCCACCCTGTTACATTCAACATTATTAGATCAAGATTATTAACAGTTAATAAATGACTAAATCAGTGTGTGTGTGGCTCTAACCTTACAGGTGGAAAAGGTGTGCGGCCCCCTGACTGAATCCACTCACGAAAGTCCAACAACAAACACAACACAGAGTCCCACTGTTTCAGTTCAGAACTCGAGTGTGGAGTCTGTCCCATCTCCAAGTCCTACAGCAGAGAACAAGACTGAAGAACACCACATTACACGCCGAAAGAGGTGAGGCTTCCGAAAGATGATGAGTTTGCATACAGATCAATGTATTGTTTTTTTATGTTTGAGCTATTTCAGAATCAAAATAAGCAGATTTTTACAATCAGCTCTTACCTGCTAGATTTAAGTAGTTATGCACAATGCATTAGCACCTCTCTACCTCTTATACTAATTAAAAGTGTGACCACCAGTAAGTAAATATTTAGGTGGTGGATGCAGCACAGCAATGACACCAACATTCATTTGGTTACGAACATAAAGAACAAGCCATTCGGGTGGTGCCGGGGTCTAATGCTCTAGCTTAAAACTACCAGGATCTTCAGCTCTTGAGTCTGAACCCCAGGTGGTGTTATTGACCTGTCCGGGTGCCCATCCAGGCATGACTGGATTTTCCTGAAGGAGAGAATTGGTGGAATTCACCGCTGTTGTACATTTGCGCTGTCTGCTGTGTCTGATTGACATCAGTGATGGATGATGTGGAGCACTCGCAGCGCCAACGACATTGTGATGTGACTGGTGACCGTGCACATGTTGAGGGCATGAGAAACAGTCTAAGCCCTCTTTGGCCAGCACAGGGGGAGCAGTACTAGTGGCAATATTCCAATAGGGGGGATTGAGATGACTAGATTAGGAGCAAATAAAGAAGAGAAAAAAATAAGGAACACTGATTTTAAACCCCTTGCAGACAGCAAATGAAGACGAAGTTTGAACGCAAGGTATGGAATTTTGCGAGTTGTAAAGCTTTAATATCATTTTTCTTCTTTATTTGTGTAGATTTCTTTTGAGTCAGCACATTTATTTAGGCTTCAAATCCAACATTTATGGCCGGTACTGTCCCAAATGCAGATACGTATATACGTATATTTCAGCAATATTTTACCCTCGGTCATCACACTATGTTTATTACTCAGATTTAAATCATTTTACAGTGCTGTATGTATCAGATTTTACTGTCATAATTTTTAGTTTTGGCTAACACTTCGACCTCTGACCTTTGCAGATCTTTGCCTCTGAAGGCATCTAAGCACGACAAGCCCAGAAGTGTGAGGAGAATCTCTAGGTAAGCATTGTGCTCTTTGACCAGTCTGTGTGCATTAAAGAAGGCGTCACGCTGGATGAATGTTGCTTTTAACCCGTTATACTTCATATACATAAGCATTTTATTATTGCTGTAGTTATAGGCTTTAACCAAGCCTATTTCATTCCCAGGGAGTTTATGGGCTACATTCAAGGGTACAAGACCTTCTTCTTGACGTTACCAGAGTCGCTGTGTGAGAGTGAGTTGGTGGGGGATGAACACACCTGCTGGAATGGGGAGGATGTGGTGGAGAGGTAAGACATCATCTAAACTCGTTACAGATACAAATGTTCAGGGATGTTCGCATACTTTAGTTTTATAGTGTAGAAAGCAAAGCCAGCTGAATGATTTCCACCTTTTTGGACGCTCAAAGAAGCTTTAAGGCGACGAAGATTTTCATGTGATGATGATGTGAAAGCAGCGCTGCATGGCTACACGCTCAACCCAAAATATTTTTGCTGATGGCATTAAAAAGTTGGTACAATGCTGGGAAAATGCATCGGAAGGAGACGATGTAGAAAATTTATGTCATTTGTTTTTGAAATTCTTAATAAATAGAGTTAAAAATACAAGACCATTTCCAAACCAGGCTTTTCCTACAAAGCTGAGAGGTCCATAAGACTGGACTGGGAGGACTGGGACAGGGCTGAGAGGGACAGCAGTTGCCATGGCTTTTGGAAATCTTTGCCAGGACTGCTTTAGGACAGAAGCTTCATTTAGAAAGTCCTGAAACGCCATTGTCACACAAATGAGCTCCCTTGAAAAACACACAATCTGAACAAACATCAGAATATAGGCACTATTTCTGTCCCAGCGAATAGCCAGTGTTTTTTTTAATCATGGTGGACACACACAGACTTGGCTTGATCCACCTCACGGTCCTGCGTGCTGCTGGTTACCCCAGGAAAAGTTGTAAAACTGCCTCGGTTGGCCTTTCAGGCGCTGAGGGTTAGCGAAGCGGTAATCCTCAATCATTTCTTCATTAGAGTTAGACAGAAAAGACTGCAGTTAAAGACTGGATCAGCATCCCTGCTCGCAGCCCTGCCGAAATCCCCTCATTGTACTTGTACTGATTGGTATGGTGGACTGGCGCTGTTAATATCTGGTGGGCCTCTGGTGGCACAAGTACCACGTTGTCCTGGGAACAGAGTAAAGCAAACATTAGCGGTACGTTTGGCTTAGCTAGAGTGGCGTTTTTGAGGGGTGATGGAGTGCACCCTGTGCTCATGTTAGACTTTTTTCTAACATGTAAACAGCTGCATGTGCGACCGTGTGGTTCGGACGACCTGAGTACAGGGACTGTATGTGTCCTACACGGGTGAAAGGAATCAGTTGTGCTCCAGTGAACAGTTAAATGTGTATTTATGACATGGTTTTCAACCTTTCTGTTCTTTTAAGAGCTCACAGTTTATTTTTGTGACCTCAAGACCCTACTCCTTACCCCTGGGGTTTTAATTCTAGTGCATTATAGCATATTCTACAGAATGTGAGATAGGTATTTGTAATAAATCAATCATATAGGGTCTAAATGATTGATGGTAAGTGCTGAAAGGTCTAACCTAGAGCAGAACTCTGAGCTGAAGGTGCTGGGAAATATAGTTAGCCAAATTTAATCAGAAAGACTTGTGATTGTGTGGACTTGACCTCATTATTAAGCATTAAGGCAGTTGTTGGTGGAGTCACGATGCTTCAGGACAGTTATTTATTTTTAATGCTGTTCTGTCTTAGCTGGAAATTAAGTGGACTCATTTAGAAGACTGCTTCAACAGTTTACTGTTGAACTAAAATCCTGAGGAGAGCAGAAGTCATCATCATACCTCTTTGTGGGTGGAAGAGTCTGTCAGCACAGCACATAATCTAATAAAAATGTAATGAAGGACACGAGATGTTTGAAATGGAAAGAGGTAGGGATAAAAATTAAGTAGGGAAGATGAGACTTTTTTAGGGTGGGGACTACAGGAAAGTCTTAATCATAGTGGCTGCTGAGGGAATGAGATGTTTATATAATGGTCAGATGTAGGTCACCACACCTCTTCACTGCTATTAAAATGGTGCTGCTAGTCGACATTTACTGAATCTGTTATATGTGTGTTATATATGCATTATAACCAAGCTTGCACAGTCCTGGACAAAAATAATTAATTATTTTGTCTTCCCAGATTTTGGAAAATGATACATGTTTTTAAAGAAATAATATGTAGGAGTTGGTTTGGTGGACAAGACATATGTTATAGGAATAGTTTCTTGACTGTATGGTGCAAATGTTTTGCCTGTGCAGTACTGGTGCAAATAAAAGGTTTATTTAAGAAGGACTATTTTAATAATATTCATTTCACAAAAACAGATATACTATATATTTCTTACTCAGCTGTTGGTTGTTGCCTTACAATATTAAAAGGGACTATATGGACCCCCCAACCACTTTCCTTTTTATCTGGACAGCTGGATCACACATGTATTGTTGAGTTGAGTTTAAAAGGCGTTGAGTTTCAAGGTACCAGTGTACTTATATATTATATAAAATACATGTGTGATCCAACTGTCCAGATAAAAAGGAAAGTGGTTGGGCGGTCCATATATAGTCCCTTTTAACATTGTAAGGCAACAACCAACAGCTGAGTAAGAAATATATATGTTTTTTTTTATTTTTTTTATAAATTTTTACCCCTTTTTCTCCCCTTTTAGCGCATCCAATTGTTCAATTAGCATCGTGCTTCCTCTCTGTCTATGCCGAACCCTGCCCTGACGGAGGTGATTGAAGCTAACCCGTATCCCCTCCGAAACACGAGCAGCAGCCAGATGCATCTTTGCCACCCACACATTGACGAGCCTGGCGCCACCCAGCGTTGCATGCGGAGAGACACACCCTAAGGGCACCCTCTCCCATCTCTGTGTAAGCGCCTCCAATCAGCCGGGAGAGAACGCAATCGCATTCTGACAGAGAGAGACCCACATCCGGTTCTTTGTCCCACCCCCCACATGAGCAACCGGCCAATCGTTGCTCATATAGCCACTCAGCTTCGAACCGGTAAAGCAAGGCTGGATTCGATACCACGCTCTCAGAATCCAGCCCTGGTTGCAGCGCGTTTCTTTTTACCGCTGCGCCACCTGAGCGGCTGAGAAATATATATTTTTTAACACACCGCTCAAGCCAAGCGCTGAACAAAGCGGCAGTCGCACACACATCGAATTTAAGGTAAATGCTGAGATTAAGGGTATAAATTTCTCGACTTGGGCATTGAGTTTTAAGATTTCAAAGGAACGTTGAGTTACAAGGTACACTGTACAACAAAGTGCATCAAAGTATTTCCAGTTGAGTCAATCAACCATTTCCATTTTTTATATTCATTAGTGTCATTATAGTTTGTGGAGCACTAAACGGCTTTGAAAAAGGGTTTGCAAAAAAGGAAGCATGTCTAGTGTTTGTTAGCAGAGCATAGTGGACAATATAGTTATTTCACTAAGAAAATTACAGAGTTAACACTGATTTAAAGAGAGGAAGACTACAATCTTGATGGAGTTTTGAAGTGACTTTATGCTTCTTCCAGCCTGTAGCTGCCCTGTGACACGGCATGAGCTGCTGTTAAAAAAATGCAGCTCCTGGCTTCATGTGTCTTGGAGCTCATATCATAGGCTAATAGATCTGGTGCAACAGTGGAGACTCAGTGTGCTGGAATTTGCATGACATAAATCGGGAGAAACATTGGGCAGAATAACGTGTGTGACTTACTTATTCATTAGGCTAATTAGGCATTTACCTCAGCGTATAAGTTTACTTCTCACATTTAGACCTTGCACTGTACAGCATAATTTGCTATAATATGTAATTTTGTCCATACATTCTTACTGTGATCAGGAAATGAAATGAAACATGAAAACACAGAATATTTCATCACGCTGCCTCATGTCTGCTGTCGGTGCATAAAACCCCTGCTTGTGAAATCGAAGCGAATTCTCTGTGCTTTAGATGGTTATTGTGTGATAGAGAATCGAATACTGGTTCAGGACTGTGACTGATGCTTAAACTATAACGATTTATCTACACATTTAATCAGATCAGAATTGTTTTTGTAGCGTCTCTCGTCTATTAGAGAAGACAGACACCGGAGAAATTCCTCTCTTTACACCCTGGACTCTGATGATTAATGACGGATCGTGCACAAAGTGCCCTTTAAAATGGTCGTAAATCAGTTGCAGTTGTCGGCGCCAAACAATGTCATTTATCAGCTATCCATTTTAATTGTCAGTGCTGTAAACTAAGAATAACTGAGGAACCAGTTCAGCACGTGTGTACATGAAATCCTTCCTTCTCACCTCATTCTCAAGCCTAGTCTTCATATATAATAAACTACACCGATCAGCCATAACATTAAAACCACCTCCTTGTTTCTACACTCTCTGTCCATTTTATCAGCTCCACTTACCATATAGGAGCACTTTGTAGTTCTACAATTACTGACTGTAGTCCATCTGTTTCTCTACATGCTTTTCACAAGCCCCCTTTCATGCTGTTCTTCACTGTTCAGGACCCCCACAGGACCACCACAGAGCAGGTATTATTTAGGTGGTGGATCATTCTCAGCACTGCAGTGACACTGACATGGTGGTGGTGTGTTAGTGTGTGTTGTGCTGGTATGAGTGGATCAGACACAGCAGCACTGATGGAGTTTTTAAATACCTCACTGTTACTGCTGGACTGAGAATAGTCCACCAACCAACTAGGTCCAACTAGGTAGGAGTGTCTAATAGAGTGGACAGTGAGTGGACACGGTATTTAAAAACTCCAGCAGCGCTGCTGTGTCTGATCCATTCATACCAGCACAACACACACTAACACACCACCACCAGGTCAGTGTCACTGCAGTGCTGAGAATGATCCACCACCTAAATAATACCTGCTCTGTGGTGGTCCTGTGGGGGTCCTGAACAGTGAAGAACCGGGTGAAAGCAGGTTAAAAAGCATGCAGAGAAACAGATGGATTACAGTCAGTAATTGTAGAACTACAAAGTGCTTCTATATGGTAAGTGGAGCTGATAAAATAGACTGTGAGTGTAGATCAAGGAGGTGGTTTTAATGTTGTGGCTGATCAGTGTATTTGCATATATTTATAATTCCTCTCTTCATTTTTGTTATACGTATTAATTCTTCCACAGAATAAATGTGATAATACTTTGTTTTTATCATAACGAGTGGAATAGATTCACATCCAGGCAAATATCAAACAGTTTATTATTAAGAGTTTTCAGCTTCAGAGTCTCTAATGGATTAAAATGATCTGAATGCAAACACTGTCGACAATCAAGTCCATAGTTGACCTTTGATTATTATTCACCAGCGGGGGTTTTATCATCCACTCTGCATGTGTAATGAAAGTCTTAACCTGTCCGACCTTTTCACACGGCGCTGTCGATGACAGAGTCTGCTGTGCACGGCACCCTGCACAGCCACAAAACAATCGTTCCAGCTCAACATGACAAAAATGACTCCTCATTGTACACTTACTGATTTAATGAGCAGTCTGCTGACTATTAACCGCTGTTATTCTTTAGGTTAAGTGAAGAACTGGATGCAGAGAAGGTAATAAAGATATAAACATGCTCTCCCTTTGAGTGTGGATTACCTTAAAAATTATTGCACCTTTTCTGACCTTTCCCATGCTTTAGAGGTACCAGGGCTTCTCTGAAGGAATTTGGATCCTATCCAGTTCACTCAAGCTTATAAAAACTAATTTAAACAGACTGATGGGGTGCTTAAGTGCCACAGCCAGATGATTTCATGGGTGTGAACATGGGGAGGGGGACTTTGACTGGTCATATGTAACCTGCTGGTACTACTGCCCAAACTATACAATCTTCTTGATATTTTGTCTGGCAGCTTTCTGATAAAACAGCAGTTTTTGTGTGGCTTCACATATTAGAGGAAGCACGTTTCCCCCCTCATCCTTCAAAGTTGGTAGATGCCTCAAGGTAGTTCATTTCTAAATCGAAAACATTTGCTAAGCTTTTATTTCCATACTTGGATGCCCACACTAAACATCTGTTTTGTTTTTGGCAAGCAGCAACATGGCATAAATCATGAAACTGTGCCAAGACAAACACAAGTTGTGTAGATACAGAGCCCAACCAGGCTGGTGGCACCACTGAGACTTGTACCCAGTTGGTGGTCTAGTAAATTAGACCGCTGCACCACTTGTTTCATATCTAAAGTCCCTGCATTACCCTTTGTAGGACGAGTGGCACAGCGATCTAATTTACTAGCTCACCAACTGGGTACAAGTCTCAGTGGTGCCACCAGCCTGGTAGCTCAGCAGTTACGGTACTGGACTAGTAATTGGAAGGTTGCTAGTTCAAGCCCCACCACCACCACCAAGTTGCCACTGTTGGACTCCTGAGCAAGACCCTTAACCTTCAATTGCTTGATTGTGTTGGAAAAAAACTGAATCTGTGGCTGCACTAAGCCCTGTTAACATAATGGTGAACAACTGAAGTGACCAGCAAATATCCAAAGCGACTTACAGTACAGTATGACCGTATACAGTCTAAGCAATTGAGGGTTAAGGGCCTTGCTTAAGGGCCCAACAGAGGCAACCTGGCAGTGGTGGGGCTTGAATCAGTGACCTTCTGATTACTAGATCAGTACTTTAACCACTAGGCTACAACGTCCCAATTTAATTTGAAGGAGATGCTACGCTTGCCTGTTGGTCATGTTTAAATGCACGTGTGTTTGGACGGGACAGAAAACCAACCGCCTGAATGAATTTGGTTTGTTGATGGGTTTCTGTTCAAATCTCTGAGCCTCCTCAAACATTGCAAAACCTTGGACCTCCACAGTGAGAGTGCAGGTAACATCCTGAACCCTCGCCAAGGTTTGAAGCAGGAGGTTCTTGAGAACCGCAGGCGTGGGACACACAAGACGGCAGGTTTTAGTATGCAAGAAGAGAGTTTATTATTTATGCTCAGCTTGCCATGGTATAATTAATTGGAAACAGGTGTTGGTGCATGGGTAATGAGGAGAGAGGATGTGGGTGCATTCGTAATGAGCCGAGCCGCGATGGGCAGGCGACTGGAGCTTTGACTGAAGTCACTCAGCTGTCATTCTTATTACCTGAAACGTCTGTATTGTTAAGGTGATTGTAAATGAATGGACAGGACCACCGTGTCTACTTCTTATTCATTTGTCCTGCTTTATATTTTTCTACTCGATCACTGCTTCTCAGGTTTGTACGTTTTTAATGTACAGTTTTTGCATATTCAGACCAATGCACATTTCTAAAAGAAAGTATTCAGAATACAGTAAATTTTAGAAGCATACATTTGAAATATTGTTCTGCTAAGAGCGCTCGAGCGGCGCAGCGGTAAAACATGCTAGCACACCAGTGCTGACATTTCAAACTCGTGAACTTGAATCTCAGCTCTGCTATTAGCAGGCTGAGTGCCTATACTGATAATCATCGGCTCGTCAGAGGGTGGGATTGCCGGAGGGAAATTCTTCAAAACTGCTGCAATTACGACCTCTGCTGCCTGAACAGTGAGACGGGGAATAATGGAGATCAGTGTGTGACTCTCAGTGCATGATAAGGATCTCCATATGAACCTACCTTGTGTGGTTAAAAAAGAAGTAGTTGGCTACTGCACTCGTGTGTGTGTGTGTGTGTGTGTGGGGGGGGGGGGGGTTGTCAGGAAGAAACTTTAAATGCAATCAGGTAATTGGATACGACTAGATTGGAAAGACTTTATTGATTCCCTTGGGGAAACTTGTTACAGGAGTATGAAAGATTACATATTGCACTTTTGAATAGCACCTATAGGACATGTAAATGTTACATATATATTACATATTATTGTAAGCCCTGATAGCTGCAGGAATGAAAGACCTGCGGTAGCGCTCCCTGCTACACAGGGGGTGGAGGAGTCTGGTGCTGAAGGAGCTTGTTAGAAGCCCTACAGACTTACTAAAATATTTACTTTCCTGCTTGAAATCATACAAATCTAAACAAAGTAAAAACTAACTGTGCTGCACATAGTTTGGTTGGTTACAGTTTCAGTTTTTCAAGACGTTTCTTTGTTTGCAGTAATAGGATGGTGGCGTCTCTTGCTATATGAGCATATGAGTCAAATGGAACTCTTTTATCAACAGCACTTTAGACAGTGTATTCAAATCTAATCTAAATGTTATGCTGCAGGTATGTTTGTGTATAGAATATAGAACATTACATACCATATAATATACATAAATCATAAAAATAATAAAATAAATACATGCAGGAGCATTCTGGGTTTCTTTATGCAAGTTAGTGTACAGAAGAGGGCAGTAAGTGGCCTCCTTCGAGCATGTTGATTCGTCCAGTGATGCTGCCTGTGCTGTGGTTTGGCAGACTGGGGCTTACAGCAGGTGAGCACATGGAAAAGTAGGGTCAAGTAAGAAGTCTCACTCAGGTTTTGTGCATGTATGTTTTGGTGGTTTAAATATTAACGTCATGCAACTATGTTATTAAACTGTAATTATATGTAATTAAACAAGGAGAAGAGCAATAACAATTGTTTTAATGGCTCATTTGGCCAGATCATTTGATTGCTTTCTATTTAACTTTTTGCGTGTCCCTTAAGAACAAAGTAAATACCTTTTACTACATTTTACATTTATTTTATAGCATAATTGTATAATAAAATAATAAATCAGTTTACATCAAGACTTCACTAGATAAAGTTGTTTATTTTTTCTATTTTATTTATGCATTTTTTTCTATTGAAGTCAATGTGTCTTCCGCTGCTGGGGGATCCCTGATTGCAGTCGAGGTGGGTATATTGCGCCTCCTCCGACCCGTGTGCAGCCCTTAGTGGAACCCTTTTTCAGCCATGCATTCTGCACAGGCGCCTCTCTATCTGCCAATCAGCGTTTGAAGACCCCGCCCACATAGTCCGGCCATCCCACCCTAGCAGAACCGTGTCTGCTGCAGGCACTGCCAGTTATGCCCGCTGGATGCTGGCCAGCCGACATGTGGCAACACCGAGTTTCGAACCGAGGAGTTCAGAATCTCAGCGCTGGTGTGCTAGCGGAATATCCCGCTGTGCCACCTGGGCGCCCTAGATAAAGTTGAAGTTGTTCTTATGCACCCGTGTTTTTCCTGAAATTCTTATATTCTATATTTTTATTAAGTAAGAGAATGATCTAAAAGAAGTTTGACCAGTGGTTGCATGTTGGGTGTGTACATAATTGACCAATTGTGGCGTGTAAAAAGGCAGAACCTGCAGAGGAGGAAGGATACATGCTTACAATTAGCGAACTCTTTATTAAGGCAAACTCCATAATCAGGCAAAACACAACCAGGGTATGAATCTTAAGAACAAAGCACAGACAGAATAACAGGACCAGGAACTACAACTAGTATTATATCCAGAAAAATGAATGCAAGAGAAGATAAAAACAAGAACCTAAATTAAAAATGCTTTGCATGTATTTAGAAAGTGCAGAAACAGAGGAGAATCAGATGTATAAATTAGGAGACAATGGGAAACGGGTGTAGATAATAAACAGGAAATCAAATCACAGACAGTGGGCAGAGACAGGGCGTGGGAAACAGACATGAAAACAAACGATGCATGAGCAGCGCTGCCACAGGAATAGCAATGCTGGAGGGGAGAGCGGAGACGATGTTACAGATCATCAGTGCTGAAAATCACGATCCAAAAATCTTCTTTAAAAAAAATCTGACCCTGTTTGTCTCCTAGATGACAAGTGGCCAGTGATAGCTTAGTGGTTAAGGTAATCAGACTAGTAATCAGAAGATTGCCGGTTCAAGCCCCACCACCACCAAGTTGCCACTTTTGGGCCCCTGAGCAAGGCCCTTAACCCTCAATTGCTCATAATTGTGTTCAGTCATAATTGTAAGTCGCTTTGGATAAAAGCGTCCGCTAAATGCCGAAATGTCTGCGACCCTGAGTAAACCCAAACTGACCATGATTCGCTCCCTCATGCCTCTTTAAATCAACAATGACCTTATTTGTTTTGCTGGCGTGCTGCCACTCGGTAAGCGATGCCAGTTTGCTCCGGACTGTGGTCTCATCATTGCTTTTGACAGACTCATTTATGATGTGATCGGTTTGTCATCACGTTGTCGGGCGCCGCTAATAGGGCTCATGAGAAGGTGACGAAATTGTAAACACTGTCTAGCCAAGTCACTGGGTAAGAATTAAGTGGAAGGTTATTTGGATCTTTGCTGACGTGTCCTTATATTCATCTCAGCTCTTAATTCGCAGTATTAAGTCAGTTAAGCGTGGTCAGTAGTGAGCTACGCCGGCGGGTGTTTCCTAACGACTTGCTGTTCTTCTCTTCACATTACTCAGTAACGATTTAGCCGGGCAGCTCATACGAGTCTTATTACTAGTGTCAAACATATTCCACTTTCCTTCCTCTCACCCGATCGCCGACAATGGGCCACAAGGTCAATAGTGAGATTTGCAGCTCAGTTGTGCCCTCAGGCGTCATGGTGAGCGAGCCATTAATGTCATCATTAATCATTAATGTCACTGAAATAGCAGACTGAACAGCATCGATCGCCGCCCTGAAATCAGATGGACGAGAGTTTAAGGAGCGAGTTTGCTTTCAGGTTGCTGAAAGTAAAGTATTAAGAGGACGAGGTTAACCTGAATTGCCTTTTATGTTCATATTCTGGAAGCAGCATTACATTTTTTTGTAAATTTTGGGTTATTATATTATGTAATTTAGAAATGTTAAATTAGTCATAATGCTATTTAAAGTTTTACACCAATGAGACATAACATTATGACCACTGACAGGTGAAGTGAATAACATTTTATCCTCAAAGTTTTTGTTAGAAGCAGGAAAAATGGGCGTGTGAGGATCTGAGCGAGTTTGACGAGGGCCGAATTGTGATGGCTAGACGACTGGGTCAGAGCATCTCCAAAACTGCAGCTCTTGGAACAGTGGTGAACCGGCGACAGGGTCAGGCCAAGGCTCATTGATGAATGTGGGGAGCGAAGGCTGGCCGATCCAATGTTGTCCAATAATGTTTAATGTAATTAAGAAGAGTTTTTTTTTGTTTTGTCCTAAAGTCAGGTGTTCCAACATTCATTCATTTACTTTTCAATAAATGGCTCATCCTGATTTGGTCTGGTGCCACACTGGCTACAAGGCAGAAAGACACTCAATCCATTGCAGAACAAAGTATCAAAAAATGTAAGACATCGGACAGGGTTGTAGAGGTGCGCAGTCCTATAAACGAGGCCCACATCTGAGTCTTACAATAAATATCTGTTTACACATCAAGCTCAGCTTGTCACCGGTTTAGTGCGTCTACTCTTAAAGAAGCTGTCCTGCAAAGATCACACCAAAAGCACAGCGTGCATTGCTGAAGGAAGCAAAATAAAAAGTTTTAAACCACATATCTCTATTTCAGAATGCTTTTGTTCCGAGGATGGAAGAAAAAAAATGAACATATTGACACCTTTTTTTTTATTCTGATAAGGTGTACTGTACTACCACAATGATTTTTAGAGCTGGACTTTTGTAAAGGATTATGTGAGACAATAGAAAGCTTTTAGATTAGTTGTAGCCTAGCGGTTAAGCAAAAACTCTAACCCTAACCCTAACCCTAGATTAGCCAGATACAAGAGAGGCAGACCATGAAGTGCCTTAAAAGTGAGCACAAAATGTTTTATTGAAGACGCTTATTGACTGGAAGCCAATGGAGTTGTTCTAATACCGTGGTGATATGCTCGTGTACTCTGTTTGGATAAAAGCATCTGCTAAATGCCAAAAATGTAAATGTCTGTATTTCTGAATGATTGAATAGCAGTAAAAAGGACCATGTAATCCCCCTGTTAGTGACTGTTCTTTCTCTTTCTTAGTAACGCAGGCAATGGGATTGGGAACGACCTCCAGGCTCAGATAGAAAACCCTGAGATTAAGGTCAGAAGGATGGACCCGGTCCTGATCGAGGCCAAACAGAGGCTTGAGAAGTTTAATCAGGTAAAAGCATTTATTTCGTACTGCAGTGATGATTTGAATTTGATCATCTGTGGCTGCCACTGCTGCCTCTGTATAGCAAAACCATCCCGCTGGATTATTCTGTAAACTGAGGCTTTGTGCTCTGATCTGTTTCCCTGGACGTCCCACTGGAACGCTCTAAAGAGAGCTTGGCTCGTCAATATTGCCTCTCTGGCTCCAGCTGGGTTCGGTAGGCGACTCGGGCCGTATTAAAACCAGTACGTTTATTCAATGCAAATGACTCTACAGAGCTAATGTAATCTACGAGCAAATTATTATTATTAAATAAATGTTATTTTACATAAAGAACTATCAGATACTTTAACAACTCTGACACATTTGTGAACTGTATACAGCACAGGACATTTAATCCACATTATAACAACACAATAAACAAGAATGTGTCTTTTCCAAAGAAGCTCACTCAGTCACTGTCCTAACCGCTTATTCAATTAGGGTCGCGGGGGGTGCTGTAGCCTTTCCCAGCTTTTCAATGGGTGCAAGGCACACAGTAACACCCTGGACGGGGCGCCAGTCTATCGCAGGGCAGACACACACACACACACACACATTCACCTATAGGGCAATTCAGTGTCTCCAATTAACCTGACTGCATGTTTTTGGACTGTGGGAGGAAACCGGAGCTCCTACAGGAAACGCACGCAGACACGAAGAGAACATGCAAACTCCACACAGAAAGGACCCGGACCGCTCCACCTGGGAATCGAACCCAGGACCTTCTTGCTACTTTTCTTAAATGACCCCAGACACTCACAGGTTGTTTCTTTATTCAAAATAAGTTTGGGTTTTAAATTTGAATTAAGCTGCATTTTATTTTCATTTTTTCTCTATTTATTTATGCATTTTCTCCGAATTTAGTGTAGTCAGTTTGTCTTCCGCTGCTGGTGGATCCCTGATTGAATTCGAGGAGGGTATATTGCTGCTCACGCCTCCTCCGACCTGTGCGCAGTCCTTAGTGGAAGCCTTTTTCACCTATGCACTCTGCACAGGTGCCTCTTATTGCTAATCAGGGTCCCTGCACAGCGTTAGAAGACCCCACCCACATAGTCCGGTCATGCCGCCCTAGCTCTGCTGCGGGCACTGCCAATTATGCCCGCTAGATGGCGCCCAGCCGGCTGGTGGAGAGCTTATTTTTTGACACTTAGGACCAGAGAGTGTACGGAATGTTAAGATTACAGAAGGGTTAATGATGGTTGTGGTGAGTGCTGTCTAACCTGTTGGTCAGTGTTCAAACAGGTCGAGATCTGGTCACAGCATCAGTTTCATCTTTATTAAACCGTTTAGCTAGCTCTTATGTTTAGTGGAGTAGGGTGTTGTCATCCTAGATGAGACCACTTCATATCAGGATAGAAATGTTTGGTTTGTTCAGGTTGTTCATACATATTTCTAACTTCTAACTACAGATGCAGAGAAAGGTGTGAATGTGAATTACACAAAGTGTGATTTAAAACAGCCTCCCCTGACAGCTAGTACTAATACTA
This sequence comes from Trichomycterus rosablanca, assembly GCF_030014385.1. NCBI lineage: Eukaryota > Metazoa > Chordata > Actinopteri > Siluriformes > Trichomycteridae > Trichomycterus > Trichomycterus rosablanca. The sequence goes on from NC_086004.1 coordinate 3,007,750, forward strand.
TGTGCTAAATGCTGTTAAGATACAAGCATTTCACTCCGCTTTCCCAGGGGTGAATCTTTTGGATGGCACAGTAAATGTGTACCCTGTGAGGACACGTCCATGCCAAAAGGCCTTTATTTTCCTCTGGTTGAAGCGAGTGGAGAATATGATGTCACTGCACTTTTAAACACGTCAAATAATTTATGAGGGCAAATTATTTATAGGGCGTATCATAAGAGCCAGGGCTGTTCTTTTATAGATTCATCAACTGCAGCGGATCGGTGATGATTTGTAGGCCGTGTGCTGCTGGTCTTGACCAGCGTCGTGTTTCGGGTTCACAGCTCCCGTGCAGTTGATCTGAGATTTGTAACGGTCGACCCTGCACACAGTCGTGGCTGTGTGCTGCATGTTGAATGCGAGCTGGCTGATGGAGGAACGCAGAATAAGTCGACAGTCGTTCCCAGGGCCGGTCAGTGCACATGAGCCTCCCACACATTTAATTTCATAGTGTCTCAACTCGGACACATGTAGCTTCTTATGTAAATACACAGGATTGTTGCTAAAAACAGCATTTTCCTCTGCATATTGCTTACAACATCCATTAAAGCAGGTGTATTTTGCTTTGTTTAGCCACACTCATTGCTAAAAGGTAATTAAAACAAGTACGTAGCCATAAAATCTTTACAGACTGACGCCGGCAGTGTGGCAGTATGGGTTCTACTGAATCAATTTACCTGATTCATAGGAAGTTACCTTACTCTTTTTTTTAATGTATTTTCTCCCCATTTTCCTCCCGATTTAGCGACTCAATTTTGTCTTCCGCTGCTACCAGAGGTACCAGATTGCATCCAAAGAGAGCACGTCCCTGTACACGCCTCTTCCGACACGTGCACAGCCCTCCTCTTTTGCATTCTGCACAGGCGTCAGGGTCCTTACACAGCATACAGTATGAAGATCCACCCACGCACACATAGTCCGGCCCCCACCCTGCAGATACGGTGGCCAATTAGTATCTGCTGCAGGCACTGCCAATTATGCCCGCCAGATGGTGCCCAGCTGACCGGTGGCAACACGGTGCTGGTGTGCTAGCGGAATATCCCGCTGTGCCACCTGGGCGCCTGGAAGTTACCTTTCTAAAAGGTCTGCTTGTCCTGTTTCTGCTCTGCCCTACTTTAACAACTCACAAAACTACGAAACTCACTGCCGAGTGCTGAAGCCTTAAATGCATATTGACTTTTATTAGTTAGGACATGCATTACTGCATCGAGAAGCATCATCAGCACAAAAATCGAGGGTATTTTCTCATAAGAAATGGCTGCGTGGTGGTCAGCATGCTTTTAAACGTCTCCAAAGCCAAAGACCACCACAACGTGCAATGCCAAGTGTTGGCTGCTGTGGCATAAAGTCTGATGTCTCATCCAGGGTGTTGAAAAGTGACAACATCGACTGTATTCCTTGAAATAGACAAAGCGAGCTGGCCTCATGCGTCAACAGAAAACGTGACTGTACCGAGGCATTAGGGTTTCAATAGAATGCCAGGTTTCCTAACAAATATTGCCATATTTGGCAAGGCAGAAAGGCATGTGGTGGGTTTATATAGAGATCCGTATCACGCATGGAGGGTCAAGCATCGATCTCCATTATCCCCCGTCTCAGTGCAGCATCATCGAGCAGCCTGCAGAGGTCGTAACTGCAGCAGTTATAAGGAAACTCTGTTTGTTCACTGTTCCTCCCCTTACAGACACAGCCAATCGTGTATCTGTGAAAGTGCCCACTTAGCAAAAATGTGTTAGTTTTGTTGTGCAATTTTACATCTAGTTAAATGAATAACTATTCATGCAAACCATGTATCCAGATTTTTGTTTCCTAAGATATATTGCCATATTTGGCAAGGCAAAAAGGCATGATGCTGTAACCGAGCCCAACACTGATCTCCCTGGAAGGTGGGCCCAATGCAGAAAGACTTTGGGATTATTAGTAGCACTTGGTGGTGTTTACCAAAAGCTCCAATAATGTGAAAACTGTGGATTAACATACCTGATGCTGGCACTACCAGTCTGAGCCAGGATGTTGGAGAATTTTAATCAGCACGTACTGATTAATTAGCACTGAAGAACAATCACTCCTGAACCACAGAACTGTAGTGGTCCCTTAATGAAAGCACTCAGTAACATGTAGTATTCATGCTGACATGGCCGACGTGGAGGGTCATTAATTATAAACCTGTACAAATTACATAGATAGAAGCCTTAAGGAAATTCTGCTTTATCTAAGACACATTTTTGTAACTGTGTGAACGGGTTCAGTGGCGTTCAGTGTTCTGTGTGTTATTCATGCAACAGCTTTAAAACTATATTTTCACCATGTGGCAGGAGAAGATAAATATTTGAGGAATGTATTTTTATAAATCTCATATATGTGACCTGTGTTTACTCGATATTCTTCATCCCAGCACATTTTCTTTCCGTTTAAAAAAGAAGTTCCGCCTGAGTGAGGCCATGTGCCATCCTGCTTGCTGTACGCTGCGTGTTTTTTGTAGCCGCGGCCGGTGTTAGAAGTTATTAGCTGTGACTCCCTGCCTGGAAGCCTTTGTCTGGATGGGTGTTTGGACCGCATGGGTGCGTACGGTTCACCTCCCTCCTTCAAAGCGACTTGCTTGGCTGAACTTTTCCTTTTGTGCCATCCCTGTCAGCTGGGTGAAGAATGGACTAATATAAAGAGAAGAAATGGGATTTGTTTCCCCAGTTTTGTATTTGAATACTGATTCTGAATATTTTAATATGATTCACAGAGCTGCAGGGAGCGGAAAGTGAGACATGACCATTCACTATTAAATATAAAAAACAAACAATAATATTTGTTGCCCTGATGACTAAATTGCACTTTTTATTCTGTTCAGAATGAAATAAAATAATATGGATTTATTATTACTGTAAAAATACAAAAAATATATAGGTTTCATCTCTCAGAAGCGTCAGCTGATTAAACATGGAAATAAATTAATAGATAAAAACAGAATGCAGGTAAGGTTCAGCTACAGAGTATTAAAATAATAATAATGTTAATAATAACAGCAATTATTGTAAAAAAGAAAACACACAAAACTGACAAGAGTATATACAGCCGGTAGCAGCATTGATTCAATAGTGTAGTATGAACACCGATCAGCCAAAACATTAGAACCTGTCTGTCTGTCTGTCTGTCTGTCTGTCTGTCTGTCTGTCTGTCTGTCTGTCTGTCTTTATGTCTGTCTGTCTATCTGTCTGTCTGTCTGTCTGTTTGTCTGTCTGTCTTACTATCTGTCTATCTGTCTGTCTGTCTGTCTGTCTGTCTGTCTGTCTGTCTGTCTAAAATAAATAAATAAATAACTGAAGTGGTCCAGAAAGACTTCTGGCAGGTTTCCGGTAGGTGTACATTCTAATATATTGTATAGTATCTCAGACCTCCAGGAGGTCATCTGATGAACGTTTTTTGAGTTAACAAGTTCTGTGATCCAATGGAAATGGTAGAGACACACAGTACACAGTATAGTGCAGACCGCTGTTTATAGGACACACAGACAGATGCATGTATGGTGATGGTTGTGGTTTCTTTCAGGAGATGTTTGCTGAGATGGGGCTGGACGTTGAACCATACAAGCATGTGGATGTAGGCAGCGGCTACAGCCCTGAAATCAGTGGTGACTGTGATGATGAGGATGGGTGTGAAGCTTCAGGAGAAGATGAAGTCCAGCCTGAGATAGGTGCGTCCTTCTACCTACTGAAAATCAGACATAGTGGGAATCTATTAATATTTTAATATTTATTTTCTATGACGCAATTAGAATTTTACACTTCCATTAAGGATGTCAAGAGACTAGATTCTAAGATTCTAATTATTAATCATATTTGATTGTATGTAACCTTCTGAAAACACATACATAATGTACAGCTTAATGGTACAAAATATTTTATCATACATTTTTATACACAGTTTAATTGTACTTTCTAGCTAAAGCTGATAAAAGGGTTTTAATATATAAAATATTCTTGTGAAAAATGTGCAGAAAGCAAAATTGCAACAAAATACATTATATGGACAAAAGTATTGGGACACCCTTCGGGACATTTTCAAATTCATGTGTTTCAGCCACGGGGCGGCACGGTGGCTCAGTGGGTATCACTGTCGCCTCACAGCAAAAGGGTCCTGGGTTCGATCCCCAGGTGGGGCGGTCTGCGTCCTTTCTTTGCGGAGTTTGCATGTTCTCCCCGTGTCTGTGTGGGTTTCCTCCGGGAGCTCCGTTTCCTCCCACAGTCCAAAAACATGCAGTCAGGTTAATTGGAGACACTGAATTGCCTTATAGGTGAATGGGTGTGTGTATGTGTGTATGTGTGTCTGCCCTTCGATGTACTGGCGCCCCATCCAGGGTGTTACTGTGTGCCTTGAGCCCATTGAAAAGCTGGGATATGCTTCAGCACCCTCCTGTGACCCTAATTGGATAAGCGGTTAAGAAAGTGAGTGAGTGTTTCAGCCACAACAATTGCTGACAGGTAAAGCAAATTGTGTGCTTCCAACTTTGAGCAACAGTTTAGGGAAGGCCCTTTTCTGATCCAGCATGTCTGTGCCCCTGTGCACAAAGCAAGCTTTATAAAGACAAAGCTCGGTTAAACCCTACTGAACGGCTCTGGAATGAACTGGAACATCAGTGCCCAGCCATACAAACACGCTTTTGACTGAATGGGCACAAATTCCCACAGACAAGCTTCCCAGAAGAGTGACTGTTTATATCTGAAAAGATCACATAGACATCACTCTATTTTAATACCATTTGTGTTTGAAATAAAATGTCCAACAAGTCCAAATACTTCTGACCCTATAGTGTATACGCTGTAGGTTGAGATTATTAAATCCAGTCACTGAATGTGACTGCCAGGAGCTGCCAGCTGGCCTGTCTGGTTTAACTCCCCGGCTTCAGAAGCCATCAGTGATCACTGAGACTGACGTGGCAAAGTTTGTGAGACCGATCAGCAAATGCTTTTCATCACAGGACTGCACCCGCCAAAACACTGAGTGTGTGTTCATTTTATTAGCCAGTAGCTAAAGTTTGACAGGAGACTGTACAGATTAAAGCACTGGAATTAAAACTCACTTGTGCCAAGATCACAGCCTTTATAAATTTTGTTTTTGAAATAAAATGTCCAACAAGTCCAAATACTTTTGACCAAATAATGTATATTCTATATGTTGAGATCATTAAATCCAGACACTGAATATATGTTTAAAGATGCCGACCTAATATTTAAATCCACAGGCTATAAAGAGGTGCATAAAGAATGACCGAGTCATCCGAAGATATTAATGATGTTCAGTCATGTGGAAATATGTCGTGTTTTGACGTCAACTGAAAATCGATGCCTTATTTAAGAAGGAAAATTGATTTTTAAAAGGTCAGGTTAGGCTACTGGTCCTTTTTCTTTCCTTGACCTTAATTGACCCTGCGACTAAACACCTAACCTCAGAAGTGCGCATTATTTAGGCTTCACCTGCAAAAAAAGAATCGAACTGCCTTTGCAGGGAATGTAGGATTGTCTGAATGGACATTCTGGACGTATCTGATGCACCAATTCTGTTACCGTCACCATGCAGACACCACGTATCTGATTATCAGCTGATATCAGTACTTATTCAATACAGGCATCCGTTCAATAATTCACACTGCAAACACATTATACAAAATGTCCGTGATGGTGTGTTTTAAAATAGGTTGTGTCCTATTTTTATAATCTTGGTCATGTCTTTAATCAGGACCAATTGGTTTTGACCAATACCGGCCCTGATTTTTTGTATTGCACTGGGACATCCTTACTTGTGACTTTGTGGAGCGCTAGACCTTTGTACCTAGCACTAAAACACATGCTAATACAAACAAAGGTCTTATAAGGTAAACAATATGGCAAAACTATAAGTAAGTATTTGAACAGCTGACCAGGAACCATTTTAAAAACACTTACTCACTCACTGTTTTAACCGCTTATCCAGTTAAGGTTGCGGAGGGCGCTGGAGCCTATCCCAGCTTTTCAATGGGCGCAAGGCACACTGTAACACCCTGGACGGGGCGCCAGTCCAACGCAGGGCAGACACACACACATACACACACATACACACACATTCACCTATAGGGCAATTCAGTGTCTCCAATTAACCTGCCCCGCCCCGCCTGGGGATCGAACCCAGGACCTTCTCTATGTGATTTATTTAGCCATAACAACAGTTGCTCTTCTGATAAGGCTTCTCACAAGACTTTGAAGTATGTCTGTGGGAATTTGTGCTCATTCCATAAAAAAAAAGCATTTGTATGGCTGGGCGTTGGTGTTCCAGTTCATTTCAGAGCTGTTTAGTGGGACTGAGGTCAGGGCTCTGTACAGGCCACTGGAGTTTCTTTATACCGAGCTTTTCTCCATGTCTTCATGAAGCTTGCTTTGTACAGTCATGCTGGAACAGGAAATGGGCCTTCCCTAAACTGTTGCTGCAAAGTTGGGAGCACAATTTCCTTTATATAACTGATTAATTACACCTGTCAGCAATTGTTGTGGCTGAAACACATGAATTCAGTAATCAGAAGTGGTTTCCTTTATGTACTTTTGTGTATGTATTGTGGCTCAAATAGCAAAAACAAAAGAGACACTGGGTAAATGTACTAGTGTACAAAACAGCCAACTTTCACAGACCACTTGTAAAACAACAGACGGTAAAAGCAGGTCATTTCATATCCGTTCAAGAAGCCACATTTGGTTTGAAGGTTCGAGTTTGGACCTGCTTGCTGTGGCTCATTTAGTATATTAGTATCTTCTCCCAAAATCCAAAAAGGCTTCCAGACCAGTGTGCTCCATATGGACCTTTAAAGGATTTTTGCAGCCCAGCCATATTAATACTGAATGATGCCAAGAGAGGCTGTGAATTAGCCGCTGCCAGCTGGCCTGTCCGGTTTAACTTCCCGGCTTCAGAAGCCATCAGTGATCACTGAGACTGACGTGGCAAAGTTTGTGAGACCGATCAGCAAATGCCTTTCATCATCAAGACTGCACCTGCCAAAACACCGAGAGTGTGTTTATTTTGTTAGCCGGTCACTAAAGTTTGAAAGGAGACTGTAGAGATTAGAGCAGTCGCCACTGAAGACCGCACTGGAATTAAAACTTGCCTGTGCCAGGATCACAGCCGTTATGTGGAGAAGCACACCAGGAATTAATGAAGTCGGAAACAGTTAAAAAAAAAGTTCTCCGACTCGGCCAGATATCAGCCAGGTCACTTAATAGAAAAGAGAAATATACAGACTATATGGACAAACGTATTCAGACACTTATGGGCAAGCTGTAGCCTAGTGGTTAAAGTACTGGACTAGTAATCTAAAGGTTGCTGGTTCAAGCCCCACCACTGCCAGATTGCTGCTGTTGGGCCCTTAACCCTCAGTTGCTCAGACTGTATACTGTAACTGTAATGTAAGTTGCTTTGGAAAAAGGCGTCTGCTAAATGCTGAAAATGTAAATGTATACATTAAACCTACAGGAGCTTTTATGACATCCCATTCTAAATCAGTAGGCATTGTTACAGACTTACCCCTTGCAGCTGTAAAAGACTTTTGACAAATTTTTGGAGTGTATCTGTGAGGATTTTTGCTCATTCATCCAGAAGTTGACTGACTGAATGTCTTTGGACTGTGGGAGGAAATCGGAGCCCCCAGTGGAAACCCACACGGACACAGGGAGAACATGCAAACTCCACATTTCACCTAGAAATTGAACCCATGCCCTTCTTGCTATGAGGTGACAGTGCCACCAACTGTGCCACCTAGGTTTTTTTTAATGTATGACTACTATTATTGTGACACCAAACCCTTTTGTTTGTCTAATCTGGCCATTAAACTGAATTCTAGTCAAAGTTCAAATTGCATCTAGTGAACTGTAAGTGCGTTTATTGTGCTTTAAAAAATCTATTTTGATTTGAAGTCGTCTTTAAATATCTCATGATCTATGAAAAAGACAATTAAAGCATTTGAAGGAAGTGTTTATCTTTGTCGTTTATACAGTCCATTCAGTTCTCTGTCTGCACGGTGAGAGCAATTCCACCCGCCTCTGTTTGGATATTTCACCTGGGATTACACATTGATTGCTTCACCCAGGACACACATTTGTTCTCGGCGTCAATAATGCTAATACAGCTAAACGCAGGAACCTCTCGCCTACCTGTTTTTGATATTTGTTCTGCTGGAAGCTTCCACCAGCCTGGTTTGACCTTATAATCCATGAGGTGAGAGGTGCGACCCACCCGTGAGCTTCCTGTGTCTTTTATTTCTGTCTCTGTCCCTCCACTCGTCCTTTTCTCGCTCCTGAGGACCCCTGACTGCATGGTGCCAGGGGCGGATGTGGTGTTCAGACTGTAATTCTATACGGACGTTTTTAAAAACCGGAGTCTGATAAATAGTTGCTGAGACTGAAATCCTGAACGTGGTGTAATAAAATCTCCAAACAGGAGTGTGTGTATGAGTGTGTGTGTATGAGTGTGTGCACACAGACAGCTGGATTGAACTGACTGACACATGTCTCTGGCTCAACAAAGGTGGAGGATAAGGTAAATTTGGCAAAGTAAATGCAAACTTGAGCCTGGAACAGCACCAGTAGATTTTTATTTTACTAATTAGGTTTAACATTCTTCACAAAGTACTTGTTTTTTTATTTGGTGCTGATTTTAAAATAATTCTAACCCTGTCAATAACAGTGGGGAGAAACAAGTAATCAACATCTCTTAATTTTGTACCTATAAGTATAAATAAAAAGTATGTGCAGTATTTATTTTATATATTTTGTTTATGCATGTTCTCCCCTTTTTCTCGCGACTTTTTAGCGTGTCCAATTCCTCTCCACCAATGCCAACCCCCGCTCAGATTTGAGGAGAACGAAGCTAACCCATGCCCCCTCCGACACGTGGGCAGCAGCCGTATGCATTTTTTCACCTGCACTAGGCGAGTGCATATATGCAAATCAGCCTTGTGTATGGAGAGACACACCCTGATCAACGCACTTCTTCCGCGCCTCTGTGCAGGCGCCATCAATCAGCCAGCAGAGGTCGCAGTCGCATTAGTCACGAGGAGTCCCTATCCGGCTTAATACCCCACCCCTATATGAACAACAGGCCAATCGTTGTTCATGTGGCTACTCAGCCCAGCCGGATGGCAGAGCCGAGATTCAATACGATGGTGTGCTAGTGTGTGTTTTTAGCGCATTACCACCTGAGTATTTTTAAGTGTGTTTTAAAATTGAAAAAGGTGGGAACGTATTCAGACGTCTCAAATTAATAACACTAGTCCTTGTAAAAGCACCTCAGGCGGGTAGAGCGTTTAATTATTTAGTCATCTTGCCAATTAGTCCCAGCAAATTGTTTAATTTCCCCAAAGTTACAAGGGACCTTTTAATAGACCCACAGTTTTAAAGTCTTTCAGTGGGATTTAAGATTGAGATGGCTAGTCCAAGCATGCACCTTTACCTTTTTTGAAATCCAGTCTTGCGTTATTTTGTCTTAATGGTTCGACTTGCTGTCCTGGCTGATGAGACTCTAGTGTGTGGAAACCCACACAGACACGGGGAGAACATGCAAACTCCACACAGAAAGGACCCAGGATCGTCTTGCTGTGAGGCGACAGTGCTACCCACCAAGCCACTGTGTCACCCAGGTGTTTTTTTTAAATGTTTGACCATTATTATTTTGACACCAGAACATTTTGTTTGTCTAATATGACCATTAAACCCAATTCTAGTCAAAGTTCAAATTGCATCTAGTGAACGGCTGATGAGAGTTTAGAATGTCCTTGTATATTCGCTTTATTTAAATTTTCTTTGATGGTGTAATGGCCCAGAACTGTTTGCCAGAGAAGCAGCCCACTATGAAGTCTTTATTTGTCATATATACATATATAGGTGTACAGTACAATGAAATGTATCCTTTGCATATCCCAGCTTGTTTGGAAGCTTGGCTGAGAGCGCAGGGTCAGTCACTGTACGCCGCTCCTGGAGCCAAGAGAGTTGCTCAAGGGCCCAACAGTGGCTGCATGACAGAGCTGGGATTTGAACTCTAAACCTTTCAGCTGATAGTCCAAAGCTCTACCCACTAAGCTACCACTGTCCCTATATCATGATCCTCGCATGTTCATGTTTTTACTGTAGGATTGGTGTTGATGCCCTTGGATGTCTTTTTTCTTTGAACATGCAAACTGAATTACTGCAAAAGACTTACAGTACATTCTAAGATGCATTAGCATTTTTGTGCTTCTTTGTTAGCAGAATAGTTTTGTGTAGGGGGTAGAAATGAAAATGATTCCAGTTCCACATACAGTTCTTTGTTTATTGTTGTTTCTGCTGCTTTCATGTTGTCTTGCAACATTTTTTTTAAAGTGATGACCTTTCTCTTTTGTATTGTTAGTCTGAGAGGACGTGTGTGTGTGTGTGTGTGTGTGTGTGTGTGTGTGTGTGTGTGTGTGTGTGTGTGTGTTTCTCCCTTTTCGTTTCTTGGGAATTGTGGTCTGGATAATGAACTCATTACCAATTCAACCAGAATTGCACAGAGACAGATAGCTTCATGCTTCATACCTCCTGCCTGTGAAGGTCAAACCATACCTGTGTGTGTGTGTGTGTGTGTGTGTGTGTGTGTGTGTAGAGAACAGGAGATGGTAAAATTCTAAAAATGTATTATCTTATCAGACAATGCTCAGTTGTCTTCATCCCACATATATCGAATCACAGGAAAAAGGCTGCATTATAAAAGAGAGTGTTGGGTGGCGTTTACAGGGTGCGCATTACGACCGCTCTCATTCTAACTCTCGGCGTTCCTGTGTGTCTGGATTGGTAATTACCAGATTAGTTTCCAGGCATCAGGCATGAGAGCGGGCGTGCTTTGGTAGCTTGGTAAACTGTGATTAGTGTGAGCTCTTTTCCAGGATCTCCTGCCGTCACCTTCTGTTCTACACTGGTGTCATGATAAAATCTATCTTTCACATGTTAGCTCATATTGATACGAGGCCCCTCTGTCCATGTTAATGTTTACCTGCTTTAACACACCAGTAGGTCCTAAGCTAGCTTCATGTGCAGCCATGGCAGGTACGTACATGGAGCTGGGCGGTCAAGATAAAAAAAAAAAAAAGAGCTTGGAAGCATTTCTGGTAGTTGAATGTCTTTTGGCTTTGGCATTGCTGGTGTGGCATAAGTGGCATTGTCTTTCAGCACCTGCTTTGGTGGCAATAATACACTGATGTCTTACACTCACTGTCCATTTTATCAGCTCCACTTACCATATAGAAGCACTTTGTAGTTCTACAATTACTGACTGTAGTCCATCTGTTTATCTGCATGCTTTGTTAGCCTGCTTTCATTCTGTTCTTTACTGGTCAGGACCCCCACAGGACCACCACAGAGCAGGTATTATTTAGGTGGTGGGTCATTCTCAGCACTGCAGTGACACTGACATGGTGGTGGTGTGTTAGTGTGTGTTGTGCTGGTATGAGTGGATCAGACACAGCAGCGCTAGTAGTTTTTTTTGTTTGCAACCTTTCGCTAACTGGCGAGAGCCTAGCATGTGCCTCATCCAAAACTAATGTAGTTGCCACCCGCTTCTTTTCACCAAGAACAATGGCGGATCGTTATTGTTGGACACCCGGCGTGGGGGCTAGCGTGATAGACTGCTACGCCATTTGAGTGTCAAGACTCATTGATACCAGAGAAAGGCTATCGTATCTGGTATGGACCAATAGAAGGGTTTCTGTCCACTATCAAAAGCATCTACACACAGGCACACAGGCAGTGGAACTGGACATCGGAGCAATGGAAGACTTTTCAAAACGCCGCCAATGAGACGGACTGTTTGATATGACACAGTAAAAGCGACTCAGGATGTACAAACAGCGCTTAACGTCAACAAAGCTTAACGTGAACGAAGAATTTTATTAGTGGAGAGAACCTATGAGCAATAATACTTAAGAGAAGTTTAGTGCTCCTGTGTTTTAGTACAATAAACCTCATTAAGCTTTTATAAAAGCTGTAACACAAGTTTAGAAGTGAAACAGTGAGGAAAATCCAGCTTAACACAGATACATGTGGAGCTTTGATGGTTATTCCACACAAATGCAGATTCGTGTCGTAGTGCACAACCCAAGCGCTGAGCAAAGTGTGGTTTTGCCGCTTCTCATGAGAACGCATCCTAACTGGTATACTTCTGTCCCACTAAATGGAATTTAGGTTGCACTGCAGTGCTTTGCTGTTTGTGAAGATTGCTCCATTATGACCCAAAATTTCGTCTGTTTGTGGAATCTGTTGGTGCCGATCTTCCAGCTAAGTGCTTCCATGGCTAACAAGATGACCTCGATTCTACATTTCCACCTTCTCTTTGGTTTGTTTTCTTTCAGTTCCAGCTTTTTATATTTCTTTTTTGGATGTTCCCCTGGCTTGGGACCTTCGTGTCTATTGGCGTGGCAGTTTTGTGCTTCTTATCTGTTCTTATTGGTCGTGGGTGGTTTGCTGGTACTTGTTTATCTAACCTTTACATGAATAGTGCAGGTGCAGCATTGAGAACAGTGGGTTAAAGCTGCAAACAAGATATTATAGGTGGTGGGGTAGCAATCTGTGCTACTGTGTCCTCTCACCCTTCCCCCAGACACACACACACACACCCACACACACACATACACACACAGGTTCTCAAGGGTGGCGCAGGGCTAACAGTTCATCACAGCCTCTTTCCCAATTATTTCTGATAAAGCAGATTTACTGTTCACACTACTTGAATTTACACATCAATTAATTTTATTAGATTTTTTAATAATCTGTCATCAAGTGAGGGAAAATGAACCTGGAAGCATTTCTGGTATTTGAATGTCGTAACTCTTTCCAACCGTACTTATAATGAACACTTAATTATTGTCATTCTGTGATAGGCATGATGACAGCACTGGCATTTCTTTGGCATTGTTGGTGTGGCATGAGTGGCATCGTCTTTCAGCACCTGCTTTAGTGGCAATAAATACATGGATGAATATACTTATTTAAGAGTATTGTTAACCCATCATGTCTGCTCAGCTCGCCCACCTTGTGCTGGGCGGACGTATAAACAAAAGCCGCATTGTTTGCCACTATTCACTGCTGTCTATCACCTGGAGGCTCTGCACTGAAATCTTCACTTCATTCACGGTGTGCACAGCTGTGAATACACTTCTGTCTACCAGCGCTGGAACTGATTTGAAGGCATGTGTTCATTATCATGGGTATTTGAGTAGAAAAATGCTGCAAAGTAACATTTTTTTTACTGCTTTTATACAATAATCTGCCGATAATCTCACCTTTAATCAAACAGTAAACAAGTGTGAGTCTGAAGGACTGTGTAGAGAATCAATTTAACAAACAGTGGGACAGTGGTAGCCTATTGGGTAAAGCTTTGGGCTATCAACTGAAAGGTTGAGAGTTCGAATCCCAGCTCTGCCATGCAGCCACTGTTGGGCCCTTGAGCAAGGCCCTTAACCCTCTCGGCTCCAGGGGCGCTGTACGATGGCTGACCCTGCACTCTGACCCCAGCTTCCAAACAAGCTGGGATATGCAAAGAAAGAATTTCATTGTAATGTACATCTGTATATGTATATATGACAAATAAAGGCATTCTATCTGTCTGTCTGTCTGTCTGTCTGTCTGTCTGTCTAAACAGTTTAATAATCAGCTTCTGTAAATTACCGTGTACAAGAACAATGAAAGTATCAGTTGTAAATACTGATAAGGATTGTACAAATTATATTTATTTTGGTATCACCAAATATGTTGGTGTAAAATAAATATGTTACCATAAGAACACAGAAATTCTAGCAAATAAAACGTTTATTGTCTGTCGCTGTATCACAAGTATCACAAATTATTTAATATGAAGTGCACTAGAGAACCCTTTTTTCTGACACGTAAAAGATTTTATTGTTTGTTTTCGACCAATTAAAACAAGAAATATACTTATTATATTAGAAATATAAATACCACAAACAATCAGGCTTTACTTTAAAGAAAAAAGAATAGAAGAGAACGATACTGTCTCATCGATTTTCTGCTCACATGGCCTGTGATACATACTTAATTAATAAGTAGTCTTACTTACTATTCGCATTAATCTGTTAGTAACTGTTATCCAAATGCTATTTTTATTTAACGATCGCTCAAATGCTTTGTTTACTCACACAAGTAAAATAAAACATAAAAAGTGAAGTTAAAACATAAAACAAGAGCAGCTGATTGATACACCATGAGTCAAAACGGAACCTTTGCTCATAGCTCTGGCGAATGTTGATCAGTTTTCTTACAAAATTCTTTCACTGTAAAATCAGAATTAAATGTCCAACAAAGTGTTTATTTATTTTGCCCAGCACACCTTAACCAAGTAGCCACAATACCTTGTGAAATTATCATTTTCACAAACAGTTTTTTTTTTTTACATTAACGGTACATGACAACTTTAATTTGAACAATAAAATGTCAATTCATGACCAAATTCAAAGTTACAAACAATGTTTGTGTGAAAGAATTCAAAGGTACCAATGTCCCGTTTTATCTCACAGTGTAGAGTAGAATTCAAACTGTTGTAAAATACATATTCAGGCTTTTAGAAAACTGCTAAAAATCTCATGGAGGAGGATGACGACCACTGAGCAGGTTTACATGATGGCCAGAACAGAAAAGGGGCTACTGAACCACATTCATTTTCACGAGTTGAGCCCAGGTGGCGCAGCGGGAAATTCCGCTAGCACACCAGCGCCGAGATTCTGAACTCATCGGTTCAAAACTCGGCGTTGCCACCGGTCAGCTGGGTGCCATCTTGGCATAATTGCCAGTGCTATGGCGGGATGACAGACTATGTGGGCGAGGTCTTCAAATGCTGTGTAAGGACCCTGATTAGCAGATAGAGAGGAGCCGAGAGGAGCCTGTGCAGTTGTGCATTCTGCATAGGTGAAAAAGGGTTTTGCTAAGGGTTACGTGCAGGTCGAAGGAAGCATGAGCAGCAACATACCCTCCTCGACTGCAGTCAGGGATCCCCCAGCAGCAGAAGACTACACTAAATTAGGAGAAAATGGGAGAAAATGCTTAAGGCCAAGAATACGCTAGATTGACAACATCACAATGTGGATTTCACTATCAGGCGACACGAGACAGTGACCATTGGAGAAAGCTGACCCATCTGTGTAGCCAATCATGGCAAAGGCATAGTGGTGTGACAAAAAACATGCTTCAGAAATGCAGGGACATGCAAGGTCATTTACTTCCACACAGTCATTAAGTCCAGTATACCGGTGAGGTGCGATTTAATTATTGCTCAAAATGCCACAATGTCAGATAGATTGATGGTGTTCAATTAGTTTTGGGCTTGATGTGGGTCCGTGGGAACGTACTCAAGCACACACTCGTCTCTACCCACCAGACGTTTTGGCATGTGCAGCAGTTCATAGTGCCAGTCTAAATCTCTGCGAGAATCATCAGCGCCGTACGCAAACGTTGTGATATCGTAGCTGCGATATGATCACACTGTTTCCACAGAAATAAAGCAGCACACACACAACCGTGCAGGTAATATCTCCTCCACACTTCTGCTTCCAGTACCCAGCAGCCCCTGAGGCGTTGCACCTTCAGTGTGAAACAGATCGGCTGAGCTTTCTCTTCTCAGCGGCGTACACACCGCCAGATCTGAGATAAATGACTCCTTTGTGCTTTGTGCAAATGCCACCCCGGTTATTGTGTAAAGGTCTGGAGTCGAGTTTCATACAGTATAGGTGTGTCTGCTTTGTGTCTCGCTACCTTCCTTACTTTTCATTCTTTTCATTGTCTGAGAGGCAAGATGATTCCGTTCTGATATCTGTGGCACTGGTATGTGAAAGAATTAAGGATGTGGAAAAAACAAACTGAAAAAAAAGCATCTCCAAAATCGGTGGTCACAGATCAGAGACAGAATCAGAAATAATAACAGAACCGAGTAATAATAGTAGGAACAAAATAGAAAAGAGAATTAAATGCAACATGGCAGTTTAACTTGCATTCATTTTTTCATTCATTGTCAACATTGTTTAACATTGCTTTATCCTGGTCAGGGTCACAGTGGGTCAGTTTCATTGGGCGAAAGGTGGGAAACACCCTGGACAGGTTGTCAGTCCATCAAAGAGCACTTCCATAAAACTTTAGATTTTTTGGACTTTTCAGTGTTTGGGTTTGGTCTAGCGGTTAAGGTACTGGACTAGTAATCCAAAGGTTGCTGGTTCAAGCCCCGCCACTGTTGGGCCCTTGAGCAAGGCCCTTAACCCTCAATTGCTTAGACAGCATACTGTCACAGGACTGTAAGTCAAAGTGTTTGCTAAATGCTGAAAATATAAATGTGTTTGTGTTTGCATTTTCCTCCTGGTGCTCCGGTTTCCTCCCACAGCCCAATGACATGCAGTCAGGTTAACTGCATATACTAAAATCATAAAATGGGTGTGTGCCCTGTGATGGACTCTCGCCCTGTCCGGGGTGTTCTCTGCCTTTCGGCCAGTGAGTTGGACCCTTTGTGACCCGGGATAGGATGAAGCAGCGGTAAAACAGACAGTGAATGAATGAATGAAAGGGCAGTTGTAGCCTAATGGTTAAGGTACTGAACTAGTAATCAAAAAAGTCATTGGTTCAAGCCCCACCACCGCCAGGTTACCACTGTTGGGCCCTTGAGCAAGGCCCTTAAACCTCAATTGCTTAGACAATATACTGTCACAGTACTGTAAGTCGCTTTGGATAAAAAAGTGTC
The DNA here is from genome assembly GCF_030014385.1 of Trichomycterus rosablanca. Lineage (NCBI taxonomy): Eukaryota > Metazoa > Chordata > Actinopteri > Siluriformes > Trichomycteridae > Trichomycterus > Trichomycterus rosablanca. Next base: position 3,024,538 of record NC_086004.1, read on the forward strand.
TGCTGAAAATGTAAATGGGCATATATAAGGTGTATGTTTTTATAATATATTTTAGTACTGGTGCTGTGAATTTGTCACCTGTAATAGCAATTTCAGCAGCCACCTAATCAACTGAAAAAAGGAACTGCTGCATTACCTACATATGATATTGCAGTTGAAAATGAACCCTTGTGATTTGAGGAGACGTTTACATTGCACTGATCTGCCGTCATCGAGTGGCAGAGTGAGCAAGCAAATGAGTCTTAATGGTTGCATTTGTTCAGCCAAGCTTAAGACCACGTTTTTCCTGTATCTGCATAGGTTTCCTCTAACCTCCCACGTACGGGCTTTACTGGCTTCACTTAACGAAGTTACTGCAAATGAGAAAGTGTGTGATGCTCTGAAACAGGGTGTGTTTCAGCCTCGAGTCCAGTGTTTCCAGAATGAGCTCTGGATTGATCACAGCCCTGATTAGGATGAAGCCGTTACAGAAAATCAGGACTTGATAAATAAATTAGTTATTAAAGTAATTTGTGAGTATATATGACTGTTCGGTGCTAGATGATGTATGGCTCATATCATCTGCTGTGCATTAGGGGTGTGATATATATTCGTTTCACACACCAGTCTCTGTCAGAGCATTTAAAAACCACTACAGATGTGTGAGTGTTTGTGTGTGAATATGTATATGTGTAGTATGTGATATACATTTATCACTGAATGAAACACAGATCTACAGCAGTTCTCAATCCAAAGGCTCATATTTGTAGTGGAGCTACAATACACCGATCAGCCATAACATTAAAACCACCTCCTTGTTTCTACTGTCCATTTTATCAGCTCCACTTACCATATAGAAGCACTTTGTAGGTTTACAATTACTGACTGTAGTCCATCTGTTTCTCTTCATACTTTTTTAACATGCTTTTACCCTGTTCTTCAATGGTCAGGACCCCCACAGAGCAGGTATTATTTAGGTGGTGGATTATTCTCAGCACTGCAGTGTGTTGTGCTGGTATGAGTGGATCAGACACAGCAGTGCTGATGGAGTTTTAAATACCGTGTCCACTCACTGTCCACTCTATTAGACACTCCTACCTAGTTGGTCCACCTTGTAGATGTAAAGTCAGAGACGATCGCTCATCTATTGCTGCTGTTTGAGTTGCTCATCTTCTAGACCTTCATCAGTGGTCAGAGGATACTGCCCACGGGGCGCTGTTGGCTGGATATTTTTAGTTGGTGAACTATTCTCAGTCCAGCAGTGACAGTGAGGTGTTTAAAAACTCCAGCAGTGCTGCTGTGTCTGATCCACTCATACCAGCACAACACATACTAACACACCACCACCATGTCAGTGTCACTGCAGTGCTGAGAATGATCCACCACCTAAATAATACCTGCTCTGTGGTGGTCCTGTGGGGGTCCTGACCATTGAAGAACAGCATGAAAGGGGGCTAACAAAGCATGCAGAGAAACAGATGGACTACAGTCAGTAATTGTAGAACTACAAAGTGCTTCTATATGGTAAGTGGAGCTGATAAAATGGACAGTGAGTGTAGAAACAAGGAGGTGGTTTTACTGTTATGGTTGATCAGTGTATTTACTGCAAACCCATGACCAGCTATGGAAACAGACCTTTAAAATAAAGTTTTTTCCCCTCATTCATCTGCACTGTGTAGTTAAATGGTTCGTTTCCACAGAGCTAAACACTGTTGTGAAGCGTTCATCAGAATGAAACCCGTCGTGCCAAGTTTATAACTTTTTATTTCCTTTAAAATCAAAAAGTAGCCAGAACGTTGGTGTTCGGTTTGGTCTGGTTTGCTGCAGACTTAAATCCACGTTGTTTATTTTAACAGCTGCTTTTCAGGTTAAACTTAAAACAGACTCTGTTCAAACCCGCTGACTAAATTCAGCACTCAGTACTAAGGTACAGCACTACAGACACTGCTGGTGATGCTTTAATCAGACATGCTAGACTAGGGGAGACTGACAGACTAGGGTAGTATGCATTTTAAGAGGGATACATTGCTTGTGTTTTGATGCGACAGCTCACTTCTGCAGCAAGTACATTTCATTTATTCATTAAAGATTCACTCACTGATATTGTATAAAGGGCCACGATCTCATTACTGTGCTTAATCACTTAATTGTCAGATGTTTTAATGATTTTACATGGATAAATAACTCATTCATTTGTGAGGTCTATCTGTATGTTAAACACTGTCTATAGATGTCTGTAAAACATAGAATAAATCTGGGTATGATCCCATGATTGAAAGCAAACACTGCATTAGAGCCACAACCTAGGTTAGACCAGCCTTCTAAACTTCGAAACTCAAGGGGCATTAGAGTGGCTAATGCAACAGCAAGTCACTTTAACTGAGTTGCACAAGTCAGTGGATTTGATACAGAAAATGTCAGTCAACCAAATCCATAGTGATGAAAGAATGAAGTCTGTACTAGGACCAAGCAGTGCCTAATGGGTAATATGCACAGATAAAATGTAGAAGAAATGGATTTGCTGAGCTGATGCATGTACATGTTATATAAATGTGGTTTATGTAGCCAGTGTGATTTGTTATAGTGTGTTTAATTAAGTAAATGTGTGAACAGGGTGGCACAGTTGGTAGTGGCCTCACAGCAGAAAGGGTCTGGGTTTGATTCTGTGTGGAGTTTGCATGTTCTCCCTTTCCACCAGGAGCTCCAGTTTCCTCCCACAGTCCAATGTCAGACAGTCAGGTTAATTAAAGATACAAAAAAATGCCCTACGTCTATGTGTGTGTGTGTGTGTGTGTGTGTGTGTGTGTGTGTGAGTGTGTGTGTGTGTGTGTGTGTGTGTTTCCTGCCTTTCACCCAATGAATAAGACGTGCCGCTACGTTGACCAGGATAAAGACAATGAATAAATGAATAAATGGATTAGTGAACACACACACTTCCATTAGATGATGAAGATATAAGCACAGTGATACAATATTAAATATATAAGCTCGATTTGAGTCGATTTAAGTTCTATTGATTTGGTAATTCCTTCATTTGCTCTCACTGTGTAACACTCAAGTCTGCATCACATGAAAAATGGGATCCTTGTTCAGAAATATGATTATCTTCTCTCTCTTTCTCTCTCCCAGCCCTGTGGACTCTATTTCTGTTTCCATCTTCCTTTTTCTTCTGGTCTTCTGACTTTCTCTCTTCACTTTCTCTCCTTCTCCGTCTTGGATTCCACCTGATTTTCCCTCCCATCTACTTACTCCTGTAGTTCTCATTTTCTCGTCCTCATTCTCCACCACTGACTGCTTTTCTCTCTCTCTTTCTTTTTGGTACATACAAATGACTTGCCATTTTATTTCTTCTCAATTGCCATCTTGCTTTCTGTCCTGCTGTCTTCCTTCCTTCCTTCCTTCCTTCCTTCCTTCCTTCCTTCCTTCCTTCCTTCCTTCCCTGTAAATATTGACTCAACAGTCTTAACAATCTGTTTATTCACCCATCATAAGGGTCAGAAATACCTGCTGACATTCATTCATTCATTTATTCACCACCGATTTATCCTATTTGGGGTCATGGGTACAATTCACTGGGCATAAAGCAGGAAACACCTCAGGCAGGGCACCAGTCCATCACAGGGCAAACACACACACACACACACACACACATACACCTAGAAGGACTCAAATTAACCTGACTGCATGTCTTTGGAGAACATGCAAACTCTACACAGAAACAACCTGAACCAGCTGGGAATCAAACCCAGGACCTTCTTGCTGTGAGGCGACAGTGCTACCCACTGAGCCACCGTGTCACCCACCTGTATCTGGGGTCACTCTAGAAAGGGTCAAATCTCAGACTGAAATAAGATTGAGAGGATCTTTTCTGCTGATAATCATATTGCAGAGTCATTTTTGACCCTTAAGAAAACAGAGAGGTTAAACTGAGCTGGTTTTGAGCTTGACTTTGATTGGTAACTGGTCTAATGCCACAGGTTCTGGTAGTCTGGTCTTTTTTACCTGCTCAAGTTTGGCACCAGACTGGTACTTGGGGCAGTGGCAGTGTTTCATAGAACATCAACATACAGAAGGAGGAGGAATAGAGTAACATGACAATTTACAAAAATCCCACAGTCATCATTCAATGTGAATTTAATGTCATTAATTTATGTCTCTCTCTCTCTCTCTCTGCAGTCCGGTTTTCTCCCTCATTAGAGGCATCAACGGGCGTTATGAACTCCTCCTCTCTCCTGCTGTTGTTCTCTCTACTCTTCCTGCTGCACCACCTACTACACACCTCCTAAAACCTCTGTACCAGCATCTCGCACAGGAGGAGACAGTTTGAGGACTGAAATATGTACTTGCACTCGGAAAGAAAGGCTTTGTTCACAAGGGATTCTTGGCATCCATAAAAACTCACTGACTTGCACTGCTGGTTTGTTGTTTCCCAATTCTAAGGTAATAATTTAACACTAGCATAGACAACCCAATAAACATCAAGCGCATCCGTAAGTTTTATGTCAAATTTATTGACTGAGAAATGACGTGGAATAGTTACATTCACTTAAATACCAAAAGCACTTTAGAGGTTAGAAAGTATATATTTCTATAAAGAAGGTCAGTGTTGAATTTCTGCTGAGTCAGATGTAAACACGGCACAGATCGTCACTACTCAGCTACACATTCAAATTACAATTAATCAATGACTTACCAGTTTATTGGTTGATCATAAGCAGCCCTAATGTTTAGTGTTTGGTATGGTATGTACTAGTATGCGGTTTAAGACACAAACAAAGATCATAATTTGAGAACTGAATGTGGTTATTGTTGTGTTTGAGTCTGCTAAAACATGCATTAAATGCACATAAAGCTAGCTTTTGGGTTTTGTTTTAAATCTCGCCCTTAGATGTAAATGTTTGAAGCACCGGTCACCACATCTGGCAAATGTTATTACCAGAATACACAAGGTTCTTTAATGGATGCCGAAAACATTCTTGTGAGTGCAGCCTTACACAGTCTACATGATTATCTTTACCAGACAGTGCTATCATTGCTAGCTGCTGAGCCTGTTAATTTAAAAAAGTACCTTATTTCTCACAGAGTTCTGAATTCTTGATCATCATTGTGTTCTGAAGTTTTGCACACAGTTTCGCTTTTTCTTTGTAGGGTTTTAAGTGTTTATTGTTAGCGTATCTAGTGCAATATATGTTTGGAAAATGCATTTGTGTTTCTAATTTTTGCCTGAATTCACAATTTGAGGGACTTCTTGGAGGTTTTTTGTCCTGAATTTCTCCCCCTTTCGAGCACCACAGGATACACCAGAATTAGAGCAAATGTTGGGTAGGATCAATGATTATGACACTATATTAATGCTAATCAAGGTTCTCATACATTTCCTTACTCACTATTCTCATTCTCATTACTGTAACAAACATCATCAGCACATTTACTGTACCTGTTCCACTTCATTTAATTAAATACAGGTAATGTAACAATGCAAAACTTTAGGCTTTGTATGAATTAGCCACTGTTTTAAATCTGAATAATTATTTAAATTACTTTGAAAAGAAGAATCGTGACTTTCAGAGCAAATATCCACTTTCTTTACTAACAGCTTCTTTTATTACTGGCAAATAGTCATACCATCTGATCACAGCTCTAACCCAATTGGAGGCATCATAGTATGATGTGTATATGACCACTTGAATAATACGATAACTGCTGAAATCCTTTAATCAGATTATTAGTGCTCTTGTAATGCACTTCGATTCACCCTCGTTGACTTCACCCTACCCTACTGAAATGCATCTCCAGTATTAGAGGAACGGTTGTGTAGCAGTGAGTCAGTTCCTCCAAACAGTACTGAAAGAGAAACTAAATCTTAAAAACCAAGTGTTGGATTAAGGTTTGTACCAGTGCTTAAGTAAACTGTGCCAGAGTATATTAAACTATACAGGTACAATTCATAAATAATGCAGTCGATCAGCCAGGTCATGTTGGTGACAGGTTCGATTCTTTAGATTTGCGCTGGATCTAGAAAAATAATGTTGCTGAGTGTTGATACCTACAGCTTCCAGTTTGGCATCATTCATGACTTCATGCTGACGTTATTACAGAACTTCTATTACAGCAGCATCTCACTGCCAAAATATAAAAAAACATGCAGATAATTAAGAAAACATATTCAAGTAATTATTAAATTGATAAAAATGCTACATTTGTATTTAAAAATCAGTTTTACCCCCAATGTAATGTTGAGGTTTCACAAATTATTGAAATACATCTATTTATTAACATCGGTGTTTATTACCATAAATATCGACAAAATTGAAACATCTTCATACAGCTGAGGTCTTTGAAGCACTACAATGTCCACATGTCCACAGCTTCTGTATGCTTCTCCTGGTGAAGGTCGTAATGGCCCAGACTCCTCTATTCGTGCACTAGCACAGCAATATAAACATCTTTCTCAGTTGTCTAGTCACATGGAGAAGGTTGTGTAAACTAATGTGATTCATGGTTTGTATTTACTTTGTTATTTCAAGGTACAATATTGGAGTTTGATAGCAAAAACAGACCCACCACTGATTTGCATTGAAAGAGTAATAATATAAACTTATTCTGCCATTTAAATGAACTTTGAGGTGCATGTTTGGTAATTTAGGCAGTTTGCGTAATACTAAACTGAAGACTATAAGTATGATTGTTAGCATCATAACTCCTGTGTTGGAGTGTGGGGGGGGGGGGTGTTTCTTTAATAACTGCTGCTTTTACATTGAGTAAATCATGTGAAATGTGTGATTTGTGTGGATGAATGTATGGATGTATTTCATGAAGTGCACACAGGTGATTATTTTAGGTTTTTTTCATTTATTGTATGTAGTATTTCTAACATATTAATTAACATAAGTAACATGTACACAATGAAGTACACCTGTCTGGGTTATCATGTTGTAAGTGAATAACCAATTTAGTTGAAATAAAAACAATTAATTTAACTCAGAATACTGGAGCTAAATATTTTAAATAAAATGTACATAGATGAAACTATGTTGGTAATATGGTCGGCATTTCATTTTACTCAAATCTGCAGCCTTGGGTTTTACCAGCACTGTTGGCATCATGGCTAAATCCTGGCTCTGATATGTTGAGCATAGTGTGTCAAAAGATGCTCACATGTAAATCACACAATAAAAATTCTATTAAATTTCAGGAAACTTCCTCTTTTTTTTTTTATTCTTCTTGATTTTTATTAATTGTCTTGTTGATCCTTAATGGTATATAATGATTAGGACCACTGTGTATATGTCACATCAAAAACAACTCTACTAGAAGAGAATGAAATACACACAAACAATTGTTTGTTTGTTTATTAGGATTTTAACGTCATGTTTTACACTTTTGGTTACATTCATGACAGGAACGGTAGTTACTCATTACACAAAGTTCATCAGTTCACAAGTTTATATCGAACACAGTCATGGACAATTTTGTATCTCCAATTCACCTCACTTGCATGTCTTTGGACTGTGGGAGGAAACCGGAACACCCAGAGTAAACCCACAAGGACACAGGGAGAACATGCAAACTCCACACAGAAAGGACCTGGACCGTCCCACCTGGGGATCGAACCCAGGACCTTCCTGCTGTGAGGCGACAGTATAAAACTTCCTTTAATTTTTTAAATATTTTAGCTTTGAAAATAGATACTTTCCTCTAACATTACACATATGTTGTACGGTATGATTTCAGATCATAAAACAAATCATGATATTACACCTTCCATAATAAAACATTTCAGAAACAAAGTTGTATAACATGAATATCACTCTTGTGACAGTTTTGCCCTGTTAGTTACTGAATAAACCAATACTAAATTCAACTCGTAATCCTGTTTAATTAAACACAACCTAGCTTGGTTTTAACACCCTTATATAAACCAAATATAAACTCAATTATCTTAAATATTACTATCAAAGTCAAACAAAGGCCTTACAGTTTCTTTAAGAAAAAGTTGATTTGCTGTTAATATGAAAATTATGTATTGCACTTGTATCACACTCTATTTCAACCATATACTAAAGAAATTTTTGTGGTGAATATAAGAGCTCAAGTGACGTGTAATTGTGTCACGCTGTAGAACAATGTTCCAAAATACAAAAGCATTTTCACGTCAAAATGAGAAACACAATTAAGGTTTCTGACTGGTCACATCAAAGTCCTGACTGGAACCCAACAAAGATGCTGTGGTGAGACCATAAACAAAAAAACTCATGTCTGGGAACCAAGCGGTGCGTCTGATTTAAAGCATTTCAGTAAAGAGGAATAGGAAACATTTCCCTCCAGCATTGCTAAAGACTGTTATCAAAATAATTCTTAAGTGGGCACAAAATCTAAATAATCAGAACCACAAACCCAAATATACTAATAATTTTATCAATCATATCATTTCATTCAAAACAATATTCATTCATCTAAAGTCTCCAGATAGAACTTAGCTGTGAATTATCTTGGATTTACTTCAGGTATTATGTAAATAAAGCAATAAGTCTTTAATTAACACATTTAAGACACTTTCCTTTAAGCTGTCCTTATATAGTACGAGCTCATTCGTGGTTTATTGTGGTTTACTCTTTATCAATTTCACACACCTTGTACATCCGAGAGGCTGGCGGATTAATGCAGCGTGTAGCACCTGGCATGCAATGAATTATGTCGATTGTGTAATTAAGCGTGTAATTTTACAGAGACTGGTGCTCATTAAAACGGACGTCTGTATTTTCTGTTATTCACCCACGGGGAGCTGAATCTTCCTGGTGCTAAATGATTAGAAAAACACTATCTGTAAATAAGTTACTGCTGGGCTAGATTTTCAACATTAATTCATTCATTTTCTTGGCTATCCCAGCTTTTCAATGGGCGCAAGTCACACAGTAACACCCTGGATGGGGCGCCAGTCCATCGCAGGGCAGACACACACACGCACGCACGCACGCACACACACACACGCACACGCACACGCACACACACACACACACACACACACAGGGCAATTTTGTATCTCCAATTAACCTGACTGCATGTTTTTGGACTGTGGGAGGAAACTGGAGCTCCTGGAGGAAATCCACGCAGAAAGGACCCGGACCGCTCCGCCTGGGGATCGAACCCAGGACCTTCTTACTGTGAGGCGACAATGCTAACCACCGAGCCACCCGTGCCGCCCTAGATTTTCAACATGTATAGTTTAAATGATTTTTACTGTAATATAATCAAGACACCTAGTGCAAGATTAAATTCAGTTATTTATTTATTAACAGTTATTAGATTGGTGTAATAAATCCATTTGCAGTCCAGCTTTATCCGAGTCTCATTTCTTATCAATTTGAGTTCAGCCATCAGGTGGCAAATGAAATTCTAACAATGTTTGGTATTGAACTAATAAGATTTATCATCTTTATCCTTATTTTAGTCAAAATATCTTCTATAGATGTCAAATTTTGTTAGAGCAGATAGCTAGCCAGCACGTGTCATATTCTGCATATTATATTTTAAGTTTATGAAAAAAATGGCAGATTTATTGTGATTTTTGCACTTAAACATAAACATTTAGTCAAAAAGAATAAAATACAGGCATCTAGATCATGATGCACAGCGAGCTCATTAGCATGGCGCTAAACGACTGTGCCAACAGTCAGCTAGTGATCATGATGCTCCACATTTAGCATTTCTTTCTGTGGTCCTAGTGCTGCTAGCAAAGCCAAAATCTATCAGAGACTCTGCAGTAAAGCAGAGAGGAGCCAGAGGGCACACTACCACAGTGAGATGCCTTTCATTAAACCCTACACGAGGTTGCCAAATAGGTTTAAGTCCCATTGCTACTGAAATACGTTTTTATACACCATCAGCTATAACATTAAAACCACCTCCTTGTTTCCACAATCACTGTCTATTTTACCAGCTCCACTTACCATACAGAAGCACTTTATAGTTCTACAATTACTGACTGTAGTCCATCTGTTTCTCTACATACTTCAATGGTCAGGACCCCCACAGAACAGGTATTATTTAGGTGGTGGATCATTCTCAGCACTGCAGTGACACTGACATGGTGGTGGTGTGTTAGTGTGTGTTGTGCTGGTATGAGTGGATCAGACACAGCAGCGCTGATGGAGTTTTTAATTACCGTGTCCACTCACTGTCCACTCTATTAGACACTCCTACCTAGTTGGTCCACCTTGTAGATGTAAAGTCAGAGACAATCGCTCATCTATTGCTGCTGTTTGAGTCGGTCATCTTCTAGACCTTCATCAGTGGTCACAGGACGCTGCCCACGGGGCGCTGTTGGCTGGATATATTTTTGGTTGGTGGACTATTCTCAGTCCAGCAGTGACAGTGAGGTGTTTAAAAACTCCAGCAGCATTGCTGTGTCTGATCCACTCATACCAGCACAACACACACTAACACACCACCACTATGTCAGTGTCACTGCAGTGCTGAGAATGATCCACCACCTAAATAATACCTGCTCTGTGGTGGTCCTGACTATTGAAGAACAGCATAAAAGGGGGCTAACAAAGCATGCAGAGAAACAGATGGACTACAGTCAGTAATTGTAGAACTACAAAGTGCTTCTATATGGTAAGTGGAGCTGATAAAATGGACAGTATGTGTAGAAACCAGGAGATGGTTTTAATATTATGGCTGATCGGTGTATGACTGATCTGACTGTCTATAAACATTGCTTGGCATCAATGCCTTGTTAGAAAACTCCAGATTGTGCTAAACTGGTGCTGCATTATCTGTATTTAAACATAATTGGCTCCGTTGCATGATCAAATCATCAGGACCAACAGATTTTAATGAGATTTTGAGCTTTCTTACAAGAAGAAGAACCCCCTGCAGTGACTAATTTCACCAGCCTGTGCCCGTAGATGAATTACCTCAATAGAATGTAATTATAAAGACATCCTTAACATGTGAAGCAAAATTAAAACCTCCTCTTATGTATTGTAATCCAGCCCAACCACTTGGACATGTCTGCCATCACATGGTGCCAGCATTGTCCCTGATGGGTGTGTTTTTTTTTTACATTAAAATTATAGGCAGTGAAGTACTTGTCTGACCCTTTGACACACCTGTGCCTCACTGTTAGTTCTTCTCATCCTACAGGCCTAATGCTTATGTACTGATTTTAACCTGTGATCACAAGAAGTGTCCATGAGGTTGTGTTGAGTCAGGGAGATTTTAGTGGGAAATAGTCTAGCACTGTGGTTACAGCATCAAATTAGCCGTGTCTTAGCATTTTAGCTGCTCTGTACTTGTATTTAAGAATTCATTATTGATTTGTAAGCTTTATAAAGAATCTAATATTTATTTATTCATTCATACACTGATTTACCACCGGTTTATCCTGGTCAGGGTCACGTTGGGTCCGATTCATTGGATGAAAGGCAGGAAATATCCCGGACAGGTCACCAGTCCATCAAAAGGCACACACTCACACTTGGGGCGTCTGGTTGATCATAGCCAGTTCCCTAATAATAGTTTGTGTTTTTGCCAAATCATAACTGTATATCAGTGGTGGGCACGGTGGCTCAGTGGGTAGCACTGTCACCTCACAGCAAGAAGGTCCTGGGTACGATCCCCAGGTGGGGCGGTCCGGGTCCTTTCTGTGTGGAGTTTGCATGTTCTCCCCATGTCCGCGTGGGTTTCCTCTGGGTGCTCCAGTTTCTTCCCACAGTCCAAAAACATGCCACCAGGCTAATTGGAAACACTGAATTGTCCTATAGATACCTAGCCGCTAGATGCACAAACCAGTGCATTGTAGTGCCGGTCCCAAGCCCGGATGAATACGGAGGGTTGTGTCAGGAAGGGCATCCGGCGTAAAAAAAAAACTGTGCCAAATCCCGCCGGCGACCCCTAATGGGAAGAAGCCGGAAATGCCGACCCCATAATCGAAAAACGGGACAAAGGCTGAGGAACAAGAAGACAAGATAACTGTATATAAGTGTACTTGAGTAGCACCGGACCCACCTTGACTCTCACTTTAGTGAATAAATGTGAATATAATAAGTGAAAAGAACCTAACAGTGCACACAGTGGCACACAGCGAGATGGGTCTGATCATCATCTGACTGTCATGTTTTCTCTGTGTCTGCATTGGGTTTCCTCTGGGTACCCTGGTTTCCATCCCCATTTCTCAAAACATACACAAAGTGGTGAAACAGCTATTCTAAATTGCCACCGCATATAACTGAATGATTGTGTTACCCTGTAAGGTACAGGTGCCATGTCCAGGGTGCATTCCCTCCCTGTGCCCAGTGTGCGCCCAATGTTTCTGACCTAGGTGGAGCAGCTGGTGACATAAACGAATTACTAAATGAAAACGAATTGATGTTTTCTTGAAGTTAAAGATGCAAGGTTCAGCTTCTGTTAGGAGGTGTAATGAACAATCTGGCAACCCTGACTACAGTCTCAGCTGGATGGTGAGAGGCGGCTAAAGCGCACAGATCAGTGTGAGAGCGCGCAGTGCCTTTCTGTCTCAACCCGGATAATCTTGCCACCTCACCAGCTTCACCCTGCACCCTGTGCCCGCTATGCTTTACGGACAGGTCTGAAATGCCATGAGCGAGAGTCATGGCACCACGTCGGATTAATTAAACACGGATTCTGGCCCTGGGACGGACGCAGACACCGGATGCTTTGGCGTTTCTTTGATTTAAATCGCGTCTTATCGTAGTGACAGTGCGGCTCGGGGAGAAATGGCTGTCCCGCCGGTCGCAGTCGTCATCCTGCTGCTCTCGTGTGCGCGCACCGACGCCAACAGCGCGGCTGGCAAAGCGCGCAGCTGCTCGGACACGCGCCGCTTCTACAGCGGGAAAGGATTCACTCTCTCCGGCGTCCCGAGCACAGAGATCTCCGGTAAGTACAACCGAACCGTGCCCGGTCAGCACCACACCAACACTGCACCAACACTGCCCTGCCTGTTCCACTGTCTGGCTGTGTCTCAAATGCACACTTCTGTACTAACAGCACTACAGTCTGTCTGAGGACCAGCAGCGGTCGCGTTATCACAGGTCACCATGGAGACTCCCCATCATACATCCTACCCTACTACATAGTGTGCAAAATACAGCATAGGGTTTTATGGATTTTAGTTCACATTCTAAACATTCTAAACATAGTTAACATTACGAATTAAACCCTTTTAAAATATAAAATATATGAATGTTCCAAAAGTTATTCCCTGCACCAACAGGAGCTTTTACAATGGAACTGCAATTTTGCACTATCCTACCCTACTACATAGTACACAAAATACACCTTACAATAAAGGGTTCTTCCTCCTCCTAACCTCTTTCTAAATCCATCTCGAAAACAAAGGTTTCATATTGTTCATTTGCACCCCAAAGAGCTTTCTAATAGGGTTCTCTTTTGGGAATAATTTAATTTAATAAAGACATTGTACAATCTGGTGCAGACCATTCATCTCTATAGTGCGGCTGTAATATTGTTGTATTTCTATTTTAGGCTAAAATACTTGTTTAATTCTTTTTTGCTTGGAACTGAGGCTGGTTTTGGCTCACATGTTCTCATGATGCCTCATTATGCTTAGGCACAGGGTTGCCAGATCCTAACAATATAAAAGAACAAAAAGAAAAAATAATATCATTTAAATAACACTGATTGTATTGATTATACCACTTCAATGATCAAATACACATCTTGTACCTATTTGAAATGATCTTGTGATTTGAAATGAACAGTTAGTATGAAAAAAGCACAATCGGTCACTATGGTGCCACCCTTCACTTTCTTACTATTCTACCATACTGCATAGTATACAAAAACACATTACAATAAGTAGGGAAATCATAATAGACTTGTTAGCAGGTAATTTTACATCTTTTTGATTTAAATATATAGGTTATGCAGTGCTGCATATAGTGTTCGGCACACCTACTGACTATTTTTGTTTGGTATTAAAGCTCACATGTTCAAATGCAGTGCTATTGTGCTTCAGGCACAGGGTTGCCAGATTGAACACATTTTTAATTTCAATTTCAGTTGTTCAAACCACCCAATTTGTTTAATTGTACACCTTGGACCGGTGAATGCACCCTGTACACACAGACACCTGCTTCCTACCCTAGGCGAATGTTTCTTAGTCTTGTTCAATTCAACAGCTGGTCTGAAAAGGGTGGAATTGTGTTGAACAATAGTAGTTAAACAGTACATTTGCAGGGCATGGGCATTATACAAGATTAAAGCAAAAAAGAAATCCAGCTAGCATTTAGGTTTTTTCAGGTAGCCTCAAAGTAGAAATGTAAGGCGATAAGGATAGCATAATTTGTTAGACCTTCTAAATGGTAAGACCTTTGAGAATTATTCACTAGAATCTTAGACTATATATAGTGAATACTCAGTTAGTCCAGTGTTGTCTTGGAAATTTTCTTAATCTAGGACATCTGTGAAACCCATCGCTCTTTTGGTTCATTAAAATGATCTCCTCTCTCAGCTTTTGTGGCTCTTTAGTTTTCACCATGGTTGCAAGACATTTTGAACACTTGAATCTTTAAGTGATGTTATAATACATCACAGCTGAAGCAAATGAAGTCATATTGAGTCTTAATGGTCTAACCATACTGTAACCCAACTTTCCTACAGAGTAGCAGTAGGCAATATTATGTAGGGGCTGAATAATTGTGACATGGCAATATTAACAAAATATCCCGTTACTCTAAAATACTACATCATTTAATTGTTTTCTTCATGAGCTGCATTATGTAATTGTTAAAGACGTTAATTAAAGCAAAATTCAGCTCTACAGAAAGGCCTAGAGTTATAAATCCTTATTTGGGGGCGGGGTGGTATTGAATATTTTTAATTGCAACTGTATATATGTAGGGGTAGACAGTCTATCACTTTTTTCTCATGTGTTCATAATAAAATAAATGCAAAAAATATTGTTTCAAATGATCTTTGATAGATTTTAAGCTGTGCTTTAAGTTACACCTGGTGTGTTTGTTAAAATCCCCCAATGACTTTTGATTCTGTAGAATGATCTGTGAAGGGATTTTTGTATCTGATCTGGCAACCCGAGTCAAGTTCAGCATGTGTACAGTGCAGCGTCCCAAACAAAGACAGCAGAACACAATGCATGTACATAGTGGGGTGAGTCCTGCACCAGAGTCCGGGCTTTTATTTCTTCTTTGCATAATGGATTTTGCATTAACAATAATAATAATAATAATACATTTAAAAATTATAATGTAACATTGCTGCAATAAATATAGAAAGTCAAAAACAGACTGAAATAAAAACAGTTTGATGAAATGGCGTGTGCATGAGATTAGTATATTACTATCGAGTCTTTGTTGGTGTGAAGTGTGCATTTTGCACCTTGAGAAGGCGGCAGCTTTAGTTTCACACCCCTGCCTTGGTAGCTGCAGCTCATCCCTTTGTTACGAGTTTAAAACATAAAAGTGATGAATGGATGATCTCATGAATGAATGTTCCCAGTGTAGGTGCCACTGGGCGTCTCTGGGTCAAACATTTGTGAAGTGAAACGACTGTCGGGTTCACAAGGGGTGCGTAATCACACTTTGTATTGTTCAAACAATCAGACAAGCTGCAGCACTGACGAGCCCTGTGTTCCGACAGGATCAGTGTTTGTGTTTAGGAAGAAAAAGCTCTAGAAGAGTTTTGGCAGGTGCAGGGGCGCGGTGCCTGTCTGCTCATGCCCTTCAGTTACAAAATCTGATAGCTCACCACTCAAGTTCAGCTCAGGATGACTCTAGGACGTGTGCTTTATTTGTGCAAACACTGATGGTAAAACACTGATGATAAAAGCCGAGGGCCCAAACCTCAGCGCAGGAACACACAGCAGTGCGGCGAGGATTCACGTGAACCAGCTGTTTGCATCTGGCATTGTCTATGAAACGGTGAGTCCGATTCCTCGGTGTGTGATAACCGAGATAAACGATCACAGATGTGCATGCCTCCGCGTGTACACACATGCTCAAACACAACGCACTGCAGATGTGAGTCAGTACCTGATTTTATGGGTCGCAGTCGGAGGAAATACTAGCAGTGTTGAATTGCATTTATCGATCTGAAGGTGGTGATTCAACTGTATTGATCTGTAACGGTAAAATCAATTATAATAATAATATTTAATATGTGCTTAGGCTTCACATTAACCAACCTTAATTTGGTCTATTTTGCATATGTTTAAAATTCTTATACAAAATGTAATTTAAGACAAAGGAGACACTAGGAAACATAAAACACATGAAATGAAACAATCCGTTCATTTATTAAGGGAAAATGTTTCTGCAACACCTATAATCCATGTAATTGCTGTAATCAAACACATCCGATAACCAGAGATCACTCTTCCACGTCACTGCCAACTCTGTTTTACAGAATTGCTCTGATTCCAGCACATTAATGGCCTTTCGGTATGAACTTCTGATTTAGGGACTTGCCGAAGCGTCTTACTGGGTTTAAATCATGCCATTATTTGTCTTTCTTCTAAGCCACTTACAGTTAAAGTTGCACCTGTGCTTCGACCCAAGTGTTCTTCTGTTGACCAGACGTTTGTCTTTAAGATCTTTTGATAGAGAAAAGAATTGTCATTATAACAGGTTGTACAGGCTCTGAAACAACAAAGCATCCCCACACCAAGGCTGTAATCACAATATATATTCAGGGCTGGGCTGCCTCGACCCCCCATATGATGATATGTGACATATTCCACTCACTAGCTTTGCATAATGTTAAGATCTGTCACTGTTTCAATCAGTTATTGATGGCAGGAATGGCAGAAAACCCCAAACTCCCCATCTCCAGGTAGATTTGGACCACTACAATGTTCCGTTCATGCTTACCGCTTTTCCCCACACCATCGTAACATCTAACAGAATTTGTGTCTTCCAAGTACCTTTACTTTCGATCTATCAGTCAACCAGTGGCGATTTCTCTAAGACTGCAAGAATGTCCAAAATTAAATGGTCAAATATGTACAGTTGTGTTAACATTTCATTGACTACAAATGCGTTAGAACACGTATATCTCGAAGACGAGTTCGTTCAGAATCAGCTAATTATCACAAATCGACTTGATTTTCTTAACTTAACTCATACATTCCTGTAGCGTCAATGCATTTGCCCGCAGAAGCTGAGCGTCTCTTCACTTCTATGGGGTTGAGGGTTTTTTTTGAATGCTCCGAAACTCGCCGGTCATTAGATAAATGCCTCGATTTTGTCCCGCCCCCGGACGCTGAGTGTCTCTGGGGGTGAATGGGGCTGTGTAAATAAATTTACAAATTTTATGATGTAAGCCGACAATGAGCTTCCCCTCTTTGAAAGACCAACAGCCGCCACTGCAGTCAACACAACATTATCACAAAACACTTTTTTTTAAAAAGTATTTTAAGGTGTTAAGGTGGTTTTTGCTTTTCAGCTCTCACATGAAAACCATTTTTGCTCAGTCAGTTTCTAATGTGGGTGTCGCACAGTAACATGGTTCCAACAAACCTGGGTTCAGTTCTCTTTTCCAGTCACTGCCTTTAAAGACTTTCGGTTTGTTTTTCATGTGTCTGCTTGGGGTTCCTTTAGGGTACTTCAGCTATTTTTCTACCTTACAAAAACATGCACTGTTTGGATTTGTTGTTCTGAATAGCCTGTAGCTAGAAGTGATGAATAAGTGTGTGATGCTCTGCAATGGATGTTTGTGTGTCTGCTTTGTGCAAGTGTTTCATGATGGCGTGAGATCCCGAACTGTGGTGAAACGGTTTGTCCAGATAAATCAAAGAACAAATCTAAATTGTTTTTAAAATAATCAGGTCTTCGTGAAATTTTACATGTATGGCATTCAGCAGACACCTTTATACAAAGCAGCTCATCATCGGAACCGATTACAATACAAGCAATTAAGGGTCACCGGCTTTGCTCAGGGTCCCAACAGTATAAACTTGGTGGTGTTGGGGCTTGAACCAGAGACCTTCTTATTACTAGTATAGTACCTTCATGCTGACCTACAACTGCTGTAAATTTGAGTTTGAGTTCCTTGTGAGGTCCGCAATTCACACACCTGAGAAATTTCCTTTCACCCCATTTTTATGTTGACCCAGCTTTATCCTGGTCAGGGTTGAAGTGGGTCCAGTTATCTCGGAATCACTGAGTGCAATGCAGTAACACACCCTGGACAAGATGCCAATCCACCCCACTTGTCTGTATGTAGACTTCTGACTGGCTTATAGCACTGCTTGGTACTCGAACCCTGGATTCCAATAGTATTCAAGCTCCTACATCTGAGAAATATTTTCTTTTATTATCTCTTATCGCTTTTATTGAGTGTTTTCTTTATCATTTTGAATTTGAACTGAAATTAGGCTAAATAAAATCAAACTGTGGTGAGCCATTGTGTGACCAGACACCCCTGTCGAATTTTAAAGAGAATTTTAAAGAGAACATGACACACAGTCTTTACATCGATCATAATCATCACATATTTGTTTACATTTCTCCTTTATAGCATGCTTCACTGTACATCTTCAGCTTTATCCACACTTATGCATCAGCACCCCGACAGCTTGTATCACTGCCTGTCAGTCCTAATGAGTTTATGGTGTCGTACCGGTCCAGCATCCTTCGCAGAGCGAGCATAGTGAGGACATGGCAACGCGCCCGCTATCCTGCCGAAGATTTTCAAGGTCACGCTGTGCCGTTTCAATGACAGCACACGCAGCGGGGGAGCCGAGGGGAGCTCTCTGCGCACCGGCCGCTCGGGCCTAAATCATGCAGAGCCACCATCATGTTTTATTCATTTACTAAACAAGACACGCATCTGCAGCACAAATCCGGGAGTGTTTGGATTTCTTCCTTTTTGATATTTATGCAAGCTGTAATTTATGTAAATTACACTTTTCAAGCTGCTGTGTGTGGCTGGTGTTCACTGCTACTGTGTGGCAGTATGATATCGATGCATGGTGTCCACATTACACGATATGTACACGTTTATGAAGATAAACAGGCCGAAATAGTGAAAAATATAAATATATTTTTGGGTTCCATAAAGTGAAAGGCATTACAAGCTACAAATGCATGCAGACGCTTTATAAAACTAGATTGTTTGTTTGGGGAAATTGGTGGAATGAATTTTTTTAAACAGACTTGTGAGGCGAATTGCTTTTCCACTCCAGTTAGTTTATGAAAAGCTCCTCTATCTGAGAATCAGAATAGAAATATGAATAATTAATTCATTATGCAGCACTAAGACAATGAACAGAGCTTCGCAGTGGTTGGCACGGCCTGCACATTTCCTCCCGCTGCACTACACGTTCTAGTGTTCCTGCTTTAATCTGCACATTTCCTCCCGCTGCACTACACGTTCTAGTGTTCCTGCTTTAATCTGCACATTTAAAAAAAAACGCCAAGCCAGAAATGTAATTTAATTGGCAGAAATGTGCTGATACCTGACCCCTCCACATCCAAAACCCATGTGAGCCGACACCTATTGTTCCTTTTACAGCCTTCACTGTTAGGAAGGCTTTGCACTTGATTATGGAACGTGACTGTAAGGATTTGCTTGCATCCAGTGATAAGGAATTGTTGAGATCATGCACTGACATTGGTTGATGAGGCCTGGGTCACAGTTGATATTCCAGTTCATCTCAAAGGCGTTTGATGGGATAGGTCAGGCTCTGTGCAAGGACTCTCCCAGGACCACCACAGAGCAGGTATTATTTAGGTGGTGGATCATTCTCAGCACTGCACTGACATGGTGGTGGTGTGTTAGTGTGTGTTTTGCTGGTATGAGTGGATCAGACACAGCAGTGCTGCTGGAGTTTTTAAACACCTCACTGTCATTGCTGGACTGAGAATAGTCCATCAACCAAAAATATCCAGCCAACAGCGCCCCATGGGCAGCGTCCTGTGACCACTGATGAAGGTCCAGAAGATGACCGACTCAAACAGCAGCAATAGATGAGCGATCGCCTCTGACTCTACATCTACAAGGTGGACCAACTAGGTAGGAGTGTCTAATAGAGTGGACAGTGAGTGGACACGGTATTTAATAACTCAAGCAGCGATGCTGTATCTGATCCACTCATACCAGCACAACACACACTAACACACCACCACCATGTCAGTGTCACTGCAGTGCCGAGAATGATCCACCACCTAAATAATACCTGCTCTGTGGTGGTCCTGTGGGGGTCCTGACCACTGAAGAACAGGGTGAAAGCAGAGTAAAAAAGTATGTAGAGAAACAGATGGACTACAGTCAGTAATTGTAGAACTACAAAGTGCTTCTATATGGTAAGTGGAGCTGATAAAATGGACAGTAAGTGTAGAAACAAGGAGGTGGTTTTAATGTTATGGCTGATCATAGTATATCGTAATATAGTACATTTTTTATTGGCCAGATTTTAAAAATCTATTTACCCAACATATCTGGTGCAGCTTTTGAGCTGTTATTGCTCCAAGATAATTTTACTTTACATTAGTAGCTCTTACAGTTGATCAAGGCACCTCTAGCAGGGCAAAATATACTACAGTTACATTAAGGATCCCAATGAATAACCAGTTAACCAATAAGCAACAAAGAAGTCATTGTCCAATTAGTGCTATTGGTTAAAAATGTCTCTTAAATTTATTTCCAAATGCTGCCACATGATTCAAGCCTGTACAGAATGCTGATTTTAAAGACATTTACCCACCCTCAGTGTGCATGCGTCAGCTTTGTGTACAGCCGTATTTCGATTTCTAATCTATTATTGATTATTATTAGGAACAGAAGCTGTTTGTTGTCAGGATGGACTCTGACTGCACATGCAGATCTGTGTTTGATAATGTGGATATTTAGCTTCAGGCTTCAGTATACAGGTGGATGTGTAAACGATCTGAACGGCTATGATAATTGTATATGCATTTAACTGTAATAACGTATTTAAAAGAGTGTTTGGTTTAAGAGATTTTACCTACCTGTATTGATCTGACATGCGTGCAGCTGTGCTGGGAGTCGAAGGACCCGAGCACCGGGGGTTGATGGGATTTGAAGTCACCAGTTTGCACCATCTTGAAGCCGTGATTTTTCCACTTGTAATATGAAGCTCATTAAACAATGTTTAAGCGGTTTAACCTAGACAAGGTGTGTGATTGATGGTTGTGAACTTCTGAATGTTTTCTGCACCTCTGTAGTTCCTGTACTCATAAGTTACCTGTAACTGGTCCAGTTTAATATCACAGAGTATTGAAGAGCAGACCTCAGTCACTCAGTCATGGTGCAGCAGTTGAAAAGCACTGTAGCTTAAGTTAAGTTTAGGATTTATTTGAGTGTTTCTTTATTTTTTTATGGTCCATTGGAGTTATTTATTTATCTGTGGCACTCTGCACCTCTCATTGGACTTGTGGAAATAAATCAGCACTGTTTCATCACAGCTTCCTGATCCTGAGTTTTTTTTAAACACCTCTCAGCTATCCTGCAACACATAAATGTGTGTGTGTGTGTGTGTGTTTATGTGTATTGACATATAATTTCTCCTCTGTTGCCAGTTTAAAGAATCAATACTTGCTTCTTGCACTGTTTAAAATATCTTAATTAAACGTTGCAAATGTGCATTAATGATGTGAGAAATTAACCATGTTTAATTTTTGAATGAAATGATACCAGTCTGTCTTACTGCTTGTTAGAATTTTATCTACTTATAATCTGTATTAGTGACATTTCCATGTCTGTCGGGTCCTAGTTGGTCTTGGCATACAAACCAGTCTGTGATACTTAAGCATGGCATGAAATCCAGGCACCATGGTGACTACATGAGGTGACCGCTGAAGAACTGCTTTATTTTTAAATGTCAGTTTTTGTCTCACACATTATTAATATTAATTGTTATTAATAATATTATTGTTAAAAGAATAATAATGTACTTATACTGATCATGCATCCCAATACCATCAGCCTCAGCCCTGCCTTCCAGTGCTAAACGGTTTATAGTGGCGTCCCATGCTGGCATCTGGGCTTTGTGAACTGTGGGAGAAGGGAAAATGTGGATGATGAGCAGTATTTAAAGGTCAGGGAGTAACCGAAGCTGAAGGCGCATATGAAATTACCGGAGCGAGTGAGGTGTCGGCTTCAGTCCTCACATGGAGAAGCTTCTTATTGTCTGGTGAAAGACTGACACTCTGCACCCGATGGTGATGATAAACAAAGACTAGATCAAGTTGCATGTTAGTGTGTTATATGGAGAATAGAATCTTACATTTCCGATGGTGTGTGTGTGTGTTAAAATGGGAAAGTACTGGGATTTTATGCAGTTTTAGGCAGTAAAGGTTTACTGACAATTTTCAACAGCATAAGCGAATTCAGTAGATTTCAGTTTTATGAAAGTTTGGAAAATTTTACCTGGGTAATTAAAAGAAGGCGCATTTAGCGTTACATCTTGAGATTCTTAACATGGTATTTATTCATTCATTGTCTGTTTTACCACTTCTTTATCTTGGTCAGGGTTGCAGTGGGTCAGATTCAGTGAGGGGAAGGGCAGGAAACAACCTGGACAGGTCACCAGTCCATCATAGAGCAAACACACACACACACACACACACACACACACACACACATACACACACTTGATTTCTAGTAGCTCCAGTTGGCCTGACTGCATGTCTTTGGACTTGTGGAAGGAAACTGGAGCACCTGGAGGAAACCTACACAGACACAGGGAGAACATACAAACCACGCAGAAAGGACCTCAGCCGCCTGACCGGAAAACCAAACCCAAGGTTTTTTGCTGTGAGGCGACAGCGCTACCCACTGCACCACCGTGCCACCTTGGCAGACAAAAACAAATTAAATCAACGACGTGACACATTCACACATTTGTTTTGGGGCAAATAAGAAAGCGAGATCTTTGCAAATGTTGTTATTTAAAGAAATAAAATGTAAATAATTCTTTTAGGTAGCCCATCCCTGTTGCTGCAGCCCAGTTTGGGAAACAGCGTAGAGGATAGACACCCTGTTCACCACCCACAGCCCTGTGTTGTACTGTTCCAACCCAGATCTGCTCATGATTACACGGTGTAAACAACTCCCAACTGACTTCACAACATTTTACTCATTAAACACTGTAGCTAAACACCAATAAAACACAAACACACACACATTTACACACACACACGGTTTCCAATAAAATGCTCCTCAGAGAGACATTACTCATGTTCAGTGGTCTTACACAGCTTATGAGTTCTTGTTATGAACACATGTAAAGCCGTCATTACATTCTGATATTTATTCCTGTATTTAACCACCAGGCAAAAAAATATTTAGCTAATTTCTTCATATGAAATTTCAATCAACACTCACCAACACATCTGAACACACAGAAACCAATCAAACCTCACATAAAATATAATAATATAGAGCTTCCTTCCCTTCTGTCCTTTCTTAGTTAGTTTGTTCCTCTACTACTTTTTAATTTCCCTCTGTTTTTCCTTCAGCGCTCTCTTCCTTCATCACTCCACCGTCTTCATTTTTCCTTTTTCTGTCTGGATTTTTTCCTTCCAGCCTTTTTTTTCATTCTTTGGGGCGGCTCAATCATAAGCAGATCTGGGTTGGATCAGGACAGCCTGGTTAAAATTCTAATAAACTATAATAAGATTTCCATTCTTTAGTTTTTTCTTTAGTTTTTTCTTTAGTGCGGCACGGTGGCTCGGTGGGTAGCACTGTCGCCTCACGGCAGGAAGGTCCTGGGTTCGATCCCCAGGTGGGGCGGTCCGGGTCCTTTCCTCCGGGGTTTCCCGGAGTAAAGAGTTTCCTCCAGGAGCTCCGGTTTCCTCCCACAGTCCAAAAACATGCAGTCAGGTTAATTAGAGACACTGAATTGCCCTATAGGTGAATGGGTGTGTGTATGTGTATCTGCCCTGCCCAGGGTGTTACTGTGTGCCTTGCGCCCATTGAAAAGCTGGGATAGTCTCCAGCTCCCAAGCCCACCAAGACCCCCCCCCCCCCCCCCCCCCCCCACGCAACCATAATTAGATATGCGGTAAAAAGTGAGTGAGGTTTTTTCCGTACCTATATGCTTCCATTCTCTCTCTCTCTCTCTCTCTCTCTCTCTCTCTCTCTCTCTCTCTCTGTGTGTCTTTCTCTCTTGTGTTCGACTCTGCAGTACACAGTGTTCACACTGACGCGATCAGAAATGGATCATATCTATCGCTTACTCTCTCTCTCTCAGACCGACGGGCACTTCAGGCTCACCAGGCTCATTCCTGATAAGGGGCGAAGAACCCCCACTTTCCGAGACTTGCCCTCCATTACCATTAAACACCTGCACACTGAATGCCCAAGATACCCACAAAAAAGACGGCAGCTATCCGTATCCAAAACAGTGTGGGGATCATTAACCCAGACAAAGCAGGAATAGTTCTCAGCCTTCTGGCAACCATAAAAGTGAAAATTTGTGTATGAAGATGCTACAGAGAAGAACAATGAGCTGATATAAACATAACAACAAGCGAACGTGGCATTAAACCCTAGAACTGAAGCTAAACTCTCTCTCTCTCTCTCTCTCTCTCTCTCTCTCTCTCTCTCTCTCACACACACACACACACACACACACAGTGCATATTGTGCCAGCAAAGCTTATAAACATAATCATGTGTAGATGAACTGGTTCTGCTGTGAGTTACAGTGCGAGTGCTTTTTCTACTGACTGAACAGTAATTACAGCCACCGGTGGTAATCAGTCCTCCGCAGCTCCTGACAAGTGTTCGTCACATCGCTATGACTGCTTGCTAATCCAAATGCGCTGAACAACACAGGCCAGGCCAGGCGTTCCTCCAGCCACTGTCCTCTGTCTATATAAAGTGTGCTTCTATTCTGTGAACATGGAGGTGCAACTTTTAGCATGTACAGTACAGACTAAGAGGCTTTATTTCACCTTTAAATTGCTCAAAAAGACACAGATTCTGACTGAATAATTCAGTCGGATACCGGTTCCAATCACTTTTCTTCATGTAATAACGAAGGATTTGCGAGTAGCATGACAGTTGTGTTTTGCACTATTGCAACCATGCAGTAATAGAGCTCCTAATTGTTTGCTGTCTGGTAAACGTCATGCAATCCAAGCATGTTATTAACTGTCAGAGAAATAATCACAAATAATTGTACGAAAGGATAAAGATTATGTTGGCCTTTCTGATAATTCGCATCTATATTATGATGTTCCAATGATTTAAATAAAGAAAGTAATTAAGTAATTTTGTGTACGTGTGTATATATACACCGATCAACCATAACATTAAAACCACCTCCTTGTTTCTACACTCACTGTCCATTTTATTAGCTCCACTTACCATATAGAAGCACTTTGTAGTTCTACAATTACTGACTGTAGTCCATCTGTTTCTCTGCATGCATTGTTACCCCCTTTCATGCTGTTCTTCAATGGTCAGGACCCCCACAGGACCACCACAGAGCAGGTATTATTTAGGTGGTGGATCATTCTCAGCACTGCAGTGACACTGACATGGTGGTCGTGTGTTAGTGTGTGTTGTGCTGGTATGAGTGGATCAGACACAGCAGCACTGCCTGAGCTTTTAAACACCTCTCTGTTATTGCTGGACTGAGAATAGTCCACCAACCAAAAACATCCAGCCAACAGCGCCCCGTGGGCAGTGTCCTGTGACCACTGATGAAGGTCTAGAAGATGACCGACTCAAACAGCAGCAATAGATGAGCGATCGTCTCTGACTTTACATCTACAAGGTGGACCAACTAGGTAGGAGTGTCTAATAGAGTGGACAGTGAGTGGACACGGTATTTAAAAACTCCAGCAGCGCTGCTGTGTCTGATCCACTCATACCAGCACAACACACACATCACCACCATGTCAGTGTCACTGCAGTGCTGAGAATGATCCACCACCTAAATAATACCTGCTCTGTGGTGGTCCTGTGGGGGTCCTGACCATTAAAGAACAACATAAGAGGGGGCTAACAAAGCATGCAGAGTAACAGATGGACTACAGTCAGTAATTGTAGAACTACAAAGTGATTCTATATGGTAAGTGGAGCTGATAACATGGACAGTGAGTGTAGAAACAAGGAGGTGGTTTTAATGTTATGTTTGATCAGTGTATATATTGTAGCAATCCACAAAAAGGGGTCGAGTCTTAAAATAACAAAAATAACATGCTCTTTTTTGAACAGTTCAGTGAAACAGGGCCAGGAATACAGATCAAAAATGGTTCAAAATAGCACTAGGATCACTACATACAGGGTAAAGCACCTAGATGGTAGATGTACACAATACCCACAAAATACCCCAAAACATCACACACAATCATTCCTGTGTCTCTGCTTCGAAATTGAACTCTCTGAAACCAATATTTACTTGTTTTTGTTCGAAGGTTGCACAAGGCATTCTGGGAGTGTCAGGATCGCCACACCCACTCACCCCAGTCCTAGCAACCATTGCAAGTCATCACAATACACCAATAGGCAGACTCTAATTATTAAGTTCAGGTGTTTCATCCATACCCACTGTTAGAAGGTCTTTAATATCAATGATATAAAATTGTTCATATGCTTTTAACTTTGTGCCAACACTTTAGGGAAGTTTTATGTTTCAGCATGACTGTACGCCCATTCACCAAGCAATTTATATTAAGACATGGTTTGGTGTTTGAGGTGGAGAATCTTTTTTGGGCAAATTGGACAGGGTGGGACAATGTTGGATATAGGGTGTGACAGCGTGGGACAAGGTTGGACAGGGTGGGACAAGGTGGAACAAAAATGGATATTGTGGGACAAGGTTGGACAAGGTGAGACAAGGTGGAACAGGGTGGGACAAGCTTACCAATACACAGACAGACTACAGGGTCAAAAGTATTAAGACATCTGCTAATTATTGAGTTCAGGTGTTTCATCAATACCCACCGTTAGTTGGTGTAAAAATCAATGATATAAAATTGTTCATATGCTTTTAACTTTGTGCCAACACTTTAGGGAGGGCTCTTTTATGTTTCAGCATGGCTGTACGCCCATTCACAAAGCAATTTCTATACAGCAATTGGTTTGGTGTTTGGGGTGGAGAATCTTCAGTTGCCTGCACGGAACCACACTGATCACTACTGGGATGAACTGGAAGATTAATTTCAAGCCAGGCTTTCTTGTCCAACATAAGGGTCTGACCTTAAAAATGCTGTTTTGACCTAATATGTACAAATTCCAAGAGACACACTCTAAAAATGGATGTTTTTATAGATATGAATGGGGTTCCACAACACAACAAGTTTTGAAATGGGATGTCCAAAAAGCTAATGGTCATGTGTCCACATATTTTGGCCATATAGTGTAGCAGATACTTTATTCTAAAGCAACTTACTATTGCGAATACATTACTATACATTACAATACTATTCCAGTACCTTAACCACTAGGCTACAACTGCCCTACACTATAAATAGAAATACTATAAAAATAATAAACATTCATTATACTAGACCTTAAGAGGTGTATTTTAATTAGAACTAATGACTTCAGAGTAGCCAGTTGTATAAGTTTAATAAAATGTGTCAGAACTCACAGTCTTTTTATTAAGTATCAATACCATGACCAATACCGACCTAAGAAACTGTAGGGCAGTGGAAGCTCAGTGGTTAAGGAACTGGACTAGTAATCTGAAGGTTTAAGCCCCACCACCACCAAGATGCCACTGTTGGGCTCTGAGCAAGGCCCTTAACCCTCACTTGCTTAAATTGTATTATTTTACAACTTTAAGTCAGTTTGGATAAAATGCCATAAATGTAAAGAAATTAATCCACTACTCTGTGTGTGTGTGTGTGAGTGTGTGTGTGTGCTGTGAATGTGTGTGAAGTTGACTGACACACAGGTCTTCTTTAATGTGAACATACAATGCAGACTATCAAGCTTTTACATGACCTGGCAACACCAGTATGTAAAAACTTGGTGAACTGGGTTACTGTGAGGGATCACTTTTAGTTCATTACTGTGTAACTGATAAAACTCAGAGCCTCGAATATCAAAAATACATGTAGTTTTTAAATAATAAAACAACATTTTTTGCACATTTTCCTGCTTTCACACACAGTCCCGTTGTTTGGGAAGCCTTAAAAAGTGTCGAGCACTGGGTATCCAGGACCGTGATGAAGAACCGCCACTCTAATGGTTTCCTAAGAGGCCATCAATACTGCAGATCTATAGCAATTTGTACAAACACACAGAAGTAGAAAGGATTACCCGCACTGAGACTGCAGAACAGCACAGCAGCTTTGATGTTGTAGCTACTTATAGGACTGTGTCCTGATGCATGGTCATGGTGAGCGCTGGCAGGGTGCCTGGCATCACAGCGTCCCGCTCCTGCTCTCTTAATCAACTGAGAGACGAGTGGATGAGTGTATTATCCGCTGTGGAATTAGATCTAATGAAGAGGTCTTATCAGCGAGGGACAGGGCGGGACAGAGTGGGACAAGGTTGGATAGGGTAAGACAGGGTGGGACAAGGAGAGACAGGGTGAAACAGGGTGGGACAAGGTTGAACAGAGTGGTACAAGGTTGGATATTGTGAGACAGGGTGTGACAAGGTGGGGCAATGTGGGACAAGGTGGAACAAGGATGGATATTGTGGGACAAAATGGGACAGAGTGGAATAAGGTGGAACAAGGATGGATATTGTGGGACAAGGTGAGATGGGTGGGACAGGGTGGAACATGGCTGGATATTGTGGGACAGGGTGAGTTGGGTGGGACAGGGTGAAACAAGGTTGGATATTGTGGGACATGGATGGATATTATGGGACAAGGTTAGATAGGGTGGGACAAGGTTGGATATTATGGGACAGGTTAGGACAGGGAAGGCAGGGTGGGACAGGGTGAGACAACGTTGGACAGGGTGGAACAAGGTGGAACAGGGTGGGACTGGGTAAGGCAGAGTGAGAAAGGGTGAAACAAGGATGGCTATTGTGTGGGACATTGTGGGACATTGTTGAACAAGGATGGCTATTGTGGGACAGGGTGAGATGGATGGGATAGGGTGGAACAAGGTTGGTTATAGTGGGACAAGGTTAGATAGGGTGGGACAAAGTGGAACAAGAATGGATATTGTGGGACAAGGTCGGATAGGGTGAGACGGGTGGGAAAAGGTGAAACAAGCTTGGATATTGTGGCCAAGGTTAGACAGGGTGAGACAGGATGGGACAAGACTGGAACATGAAAGTTGGACGCAGATCATTTCCTTCATATAAATGATTGATTACATCTCTTAGCAATTGTTGAATTCAATAATTAGAAGGGGCGTCCTAATACTTTTGTCCATAAAGGCTCCTGACATTAAATAGTTTCTTTATTAGTGTAATCAGGTGCAACAGTAGACGATACTTAATCATACGTGTTTGTAGAAAGATCAAGCCATGGCATCGGTAATACTTCTGTTGTGGCAACATCAGCGACTGCAAAAGTTTTGGCAGGTGCAGGAATGGCTTCTGTCTGCTCCTGCCCTGCAGCCTTCGAGTCCAACCTAAGAATACTAGTATAACGGCAATCAATCATCAGATCAAACGTGTTTATTAATGTAAGTGTCAAAGGGGAGAGTGCAGGGTGGAGATCCATCAGAACTGAGAGGTACGTACTGAGTGATAATGTAAGATCAGCTCTTATTTTGGCAAGGAATGAAAGAAACTCTGAAAACTAGCTCTTACTCAGCTAATTATCTTCAGTATTTGGCTGCACTGTTTACCATGTCTCAGCTGGTAATTCATCGATGTCAATCATGTTTAATTTTCTCTTGCTCAGTTCCTCATACATCCGTCAAACAATTTTATTTGGGGTTTTTGATTTTGCCTGTTTTTGTGTGTTGAAAAACTGAGCCAGTCTGTTCGCCACCTAGTTTCCAGTATAACGTAAATATCATGACGATATTGTGAAGGTTTCCAGTAGCGCTGCACAATCAGAATCAGTCCATATGAGAATCATTGTTCCCTCCAAGCATGTCATCGGCGATTAGAAAGAGTCTGGTCAGTTTACTTTTTGACCAGCTTGTGTTGAGGTTGTACGGCGTTAATGATGCGCTTGTGCTGTATTTCAGTGCTGCTAGAGCATGATTTTTACCGTGACACCGGCAACACAAACAATGCATCAAAACAAAAAATACTTAATTAATGAAAATGGTGGCAATCTGGTCCCACTGTGGTTTACAAGATGTAATGTAAAGCCTCCACAAGGGGGCGTTCGTGTACAAGTTCATTTCATGTGTACGTGCCTGTTAGAATTCATTCATTTAATTATTATGATTATTTTCTTTAACCCATTTTTGGCTCATGACCCACCCCCCCAAAAAACCCTGATGTAGAGTAGCCTCCCCATACTGCCATGTTTTTGCTAGGTGCAAGGACACTGAAGAACCTGGAGGAAACCCGTTCAGATGGGTGCGGGCAGTGCTTTCCTTACAGACGGTGAACGAATGCAAGGATTCCCGAGACTGCTAAGACATACGTGACGTACCGTACACAAATATGTGGGTGGAACTGAATTATCTTCCTGAAACTGCCTCTAGGTTTGAGCCTGTGATGAATAGTGAGCGGTAATGTAAAGTGGTCCTCAGGGTGTGCGATGTTGTTGTGTGTTTTGACCTTTAGTTGGACTGCGGCTCCGTATTTTACTCCACATTGATCTGCGTACCACAACATTGACTGATCCACCGCTCATGTCCAGGGATTAATCTTTATTGCAATTGTGGTGAACGTCCTAATACCGTTGGTTTTTCAGCACCACAGTAAGCAGAAAACGATATTCACCTGTCCATTAACACCTCCGACAAGATTAATGAAACAGTCGATGCGTCGGTGAGACTATGACCGCCGATCATCATTCACAGTGCTTTCAGAGAGCTGAGTGAGCACATCCAGCCTGACTCGGCCTCTCTCCACCGTGAGCTCAAAGCCTCAGGGTTTCGCCAACCGGCTGCCAAAATCATGCTCTTTCTTACACTATACCCAGTCTTCATCAAGCCTTGGGACGTCTCTCTCTAAAAGCTACACCCCTCGGCTCTGAACGCATCAGCGCGGCTGAATAATTTAAAGCCAAAGGCAGCGGAATGGCTGATGAAAAATACCACTATGGAGCTGAAAGAGGCAGTAAACTGAGTAGACCCGAGTCCGTGTGGTCGGTTTCCTGCCGCTCTTTTTCTTTTCTTTTTTCTGGCTTTTATACCCATACACACACTCGCACACGTGTCCGCACCCCTGCTAGACCGCCGAGCCCGAGCCGGGGGTGTATTTTTAGGCTCTGAAAACCAAGATATTGTCCACATTAAAGCTGCTTCTTCTGGTTTCCTTTTAGCATTAGCCAAGCCACGATTGAGCTTAAAGTAGATCCAGCAACAGGCTGCATTTAAAAGTTGATCGTTTAAATGATGAGAGTTTAGGAATACTAATGTTTAGGAACTGAGTGAAGGTGGTCATGTTTTATATCAGGTTGGTTGTGCAGGTTTGATTACACTAAAATTTGCATTAAACATTTAATTTGCATTTTCAGCATTTAGCGGACGCTTTTATCCAAAGCGACTTACAGTACTGTAGTGTGTACTACTAGTTTACTGTTCAAGCAATTGAAGGTTAAGGACATTGCTCTAAACTGGCAGTGGTGGGGCTTGAACCAGCGACCTTTTGATTACTAGTCCAACACTCTAACCGCTAGGCTACAACTGCCTCTCAGTTTATCAGAGTCTTCTAGTCTTCTCCCAACTAGAGAAGATTCGGGGACCTTATTTAGGTGTTTAGGTAGGACGGCACGGTGGCTAAGTGGGTAGCACTGTCGCCTCACAGCAAGAAGGTCCTGGGTTCGATCCCCAGGTGGGGCGGTCCGGTTCGGTCATTCCTGTGGAGTGCAGAGTTTGCATGTTCTCCCCGTGTCTGTGTGGGTTTCCCCCCACAGTCCAAAAACATGTAGCTAGGCTAATTGGAGACACTGAATTGTTCTATAGGTACCCGGCCACTAGGATGCGTAAACCAGTGCATTGTAGTGCGGATCACGATCCGCCGGCGACCCCTAACGGGAAGAAGCCGAGGAAATTGATTGATTTAGGTGTTTAGGTCGGTGTTTACTGCCACTGTCTGTAGGGTGTCATATGTACCCAAAGTCCAAATTTTCCCACAAAAACAATTAGAAAGTAGATTCGGGGATTATAGTTACAATCCGCCATGTATGCAGGGCATAAATTGGCTCATAAGCCAGGCTTAAAGATAACATATTGTGTTGTTATAGTGTACATGCAAATGATTTCTGATTTCTGAAGGTCGTCAGACCTGAAAGTTTCGCTTGACGCGGCACCGTATCCAAAAACACTAATTCCTCAACAAGTCAAAGTGAACAGAGCAAATTGCTGGAGGAACAAAAGCCTCATTGTGCTCATTTGGCTGATTAATTCATGTCATTTATCTCCTCGAGGTTTGCGGTGTGGTTGGAACTGGCGGTGCCTGACAGAGCTTCTTTGATCTGGTGGAGATGTCATGCTCACGCTGAAAGAATGTGACACGTCCTGTATCAGATGTGGGGTGTTTTTTTAATGCATGTGTGAAATACGTTGATATACGAGGTCATTTTGCTGTGTTTTGCTGGAACAAAGCTGCTTACGATCATAAGAGTTTCTTGAGCTTAAAAATGCATCTCCTGCTTCGGATTGATTTTAAAGCGGTGTTTAGAGACGTAAAGAGTGCTTTCCTTTGTCACTTTAATCTCTGAATCTATTATTCAGCTATGATGATAGCCATAGCAGCTGACATGGCGTTAAGAATTAAACAAACAAACAAACCCAGAACAGTGAAAGATATATTTAACCCGGATAAGGCGAAAATAATTCCAATAAATAGTTCCTTGAACTGAAAATCAAGTATGGAGAACAAAAAATGATTAATAAATGAATTATAACACTGCAATAATGCAGCCTGATTTTACACTCCCCTGTACTGTTAAATACACAACGTAGAACTGAGAGAACAGTTACGGGCTGTAAACTGAAACCTCTAATGCGCAGAGCTAATGTTACCGCCTTCATTACAGGATCAGAGGGGCTCATTAGATTGTCGTCTTAGTGCCTTTATATTCCTCATTCGTCCAGTGGCTCCGCATCTCCCCAGGCAATTAAACCGACATGCATATGGTAGCATGTCATGAGTATGCTAAATCACTCTTAACACGCTCCCCCCCACACACACACACATACACACACATGTGGACAGTAAAACCCCAGCGCACACACCGGCGCAGTTGGAGCTGGCCTGACTTCAAGAGCTCGACTAACTCAGACTCGTTATTCATCCGCGGAAAGGTCCGGTATCAGAGAGAAATCGATTTAAAAACGCTTCTCTGACCTTTTATGGGATAATGGGACCTGACCCTATTAGCGCCAGCCAAAATTCGTCTTAGGGGACTTCAGAGGAAGCTGGGTTCAGAGGTCATGAGGTTGGCGCAACGAGGCGGCGGGGGGTCCGAGACACCAGACCCTGTGGGTCCTGACGCCACTTCTCAGAGGCCGAGAGAGTCTAACTGTCGGAAGTTGTAGCAGCGCTAATAAGTGCGGAAGGCGGTTGAAAGAAAGGTCAGGATGAAACGGGAAGAAATGGAAGCACAGCGCAACAAACAGTCCATATTCTCCTGATCAGGGTTGCAGCGGGTCCAGTGCCACCTGGAAACACTGAGGGTAGAGTGGAAAGTCCATAGCAAGGCCCCACACACTGACCAGTTCACTCACTTATTCACATTCAGGGGTAAATCAGAACAACCAATCAACTTTCTTTTGGAAATGTAGGAACAAAAAAATCGATAAGGGATGGAACCCAAGCAGAATAATAAATAATAAATCAATTGATTAATTAACTAACTAATCAAAAAGCTTTTTTTCATTACTATATACAGTATAATACAATGCTGGCTGGCAAAGCATCTGAAAAAAAGCAAATAAACCTGGGTCCAGTTTACTGGGCAACACCCTGGACAGGTTGCCAGTCCATCACACAAAACAATAAGGACAAAATAATTCATATAAATATAGACAGTGTATGTTTTGTGTTATATATACACTGATCAGCCATAACATTAAAACCACCTTGTTTCTACACTCACTGTCCATTTTATCAGCTCCACACCATATAGAAGCACTTTGTAGTTCTACAATTACTGACTGTAGTCCATCTGTTTCTCTGCATGCTTTGTTAGCCCCCTTTCATGCTGTTCTTCAATGATTAGGACCACCACAGAGCAGGTATTATTTGGGTGGTGGATCATTTTCAGCACTGCAGTGACACTGACATGGTGGTGGTGTGTTAGTGTGTGTTGTGCTGGTATGAGTGGATCAGACACAGCAGCGCTGCTGGAGTTTTTAAACACCTCACTGTCACTGCTGGACTGAGAATAGTCCACCAACCAAAAACATATCCAGCCAACAGCGCCCCGTGGGCAGCACTGACGAAGGTCTAGAAGATGACCAACTCAAACAGCAGCAATAGATGAGCGATCGTCTCTGACTTTACATCTACAAGATGGACCAACTAGGTATGAGTGTCTAATAGAGTGGACAGTGAGTGGAGACGGTATTTAAAAACTCCAGCAGCGCTGCTGTGTCTGATCCACTCATACCAGCACAACACACACTAACACACCACCACCATGTCAGTGTCACTGCAGTGCTGAAAATGATCCACCACCCAAATAATACCTGCTCTGTGGTGGTCTTGTGGAAGTCCTGACCACTGAAGAACAGGGTGAAAGCAGGTAAAAAGGTATGTAGAGAAATAGATGGACTGCAGTCAGTAGTTGTAGAACTACAAAGTGCTTCTATATGGTAAGTGGAGCTGATAAAATAGACAGTGAGTGTAGAAACAAGGAGGTGGTTTTAATGTTATGGCTGATTGGTGTATAACACAATAGGAAAAGATAGACGGTCTGACCCAACTCTGGTGGTGCTATTAGCCAGCTGGGCATCCACACAGACATGTGTTTAGTATTAATAACAATAAGGCAGAATAATTCATAGAAATATAGGCAGCATGTGTCTGTCTAATCCAACTCTAATCACTAACCATGACCATTTATATCTTAAAATTTACTAATAAAAAGCATTACTGGTAACACTGGTTAGGATTTGTTGAAAAGCCGATTTATCTGGTGTCTGTGCTGGTGCAAATGTAAAATATACATTTGTTGCAAACTGCAGACACATTGATTTGGTTTTCGCCTCGTCCTCTCACTAATTTCATCCAGGTCGCCTCCGTCTGCATTACTAAACTCATTTCCCACGTAGAATTGATGTCTTTCCCTCCTGCTCCGGATTGATTTGTAGTATCGAGTACAGTAATATCGTACACAATCGCACAGCTGCTCGCCCGAGGCTGCCGTACCTCCGCCGGGAACACAGGGGAACATCAGGGGAGCAAAACGAATGAGAAATAGCATCTTAAAGTCGGAGGCCTTAACAGCATCGGCTTTGTAAAGCACCCCTTCAGTGTTTGGTTCTGTTTCTAACCAGGTCTGACTGAAGTGCGTACAAATATATATTTTACGAATCGATCAAGTTGATGTGAAGGTGCCTGTCTTGTAAACATCGTAGATTGGCTAAAGAAGTGGACAAACACATTTCTCTACGATGTTTACAAGACAGGCAGGCACCTTCACATCAAATGGACTGTAAGTTAATCTTTTAGTGAAGGAGTTCATACTCAAATTGGGCATTTTTTAATTCAAACTGGATTAAACGTATTTATTAGAAGCGATTTATAATATCACACTTTTTTTGAGCTACAGCCACTTAAGTTATGAGCAGAAATGATTCTAGCTCCACTATGTGAGAAGTGGCGTTCACAAACTGGTCATCGTCATATCCGGTAGGCGCTGATCCATCGCAAGCCTTCGCCCATCCTTACCCTCGGACATAACCAGTCATGTCTGTGTAAAGCCCGGCTGGCTGATAGCACCGCTGAGCCCATAGCGCCAAATTATTTTATTTTATGCATTTTCTCCCCATTTTCCTCCCAATTTAGCGCATCCAGATTGTCTTCGCTGCTGACAGACTCCAGATTCTGCATCCGAGGAGAGCACGCCGCTGCCCACGCCTTCTTTACACGTGTACAGCCCTCCTCTTCTCTTCTGCCAATCAGGGTCCTTACACAGCGTATGAAGACCCACCCACCCACATATAGTCCGGTCCCCACCCTGCAGATACGGTGGCCAATTTGCATCTGCTGCAGGCACTGCCAGTTATGCCCGCCAGATGGCGCCCAGCCGACCGGTGGCAACACCGAGCCTCGAACCCAGGAGTTCAGAAACTTGGTGCTGGTGCGTCAGCGGAATATCCAAATTATTTTATTCATTCTTTCATTCTTATATTTTATCATTGCTTTTTTCTGGTCAGGGTCACAGTGGGTCTGGTTTACCCATGATCACTGGCCACTATGCAGTCGCACACTGCCCATTGTGAGGCCTCAGCCAACCCCCATCAGACTGGACGGTAGCACCGTTGGGGATTCGAACCCCTGATCCCAATGGGTTAGCACAATTTAATGCTACGCCACCGGGAGTTTCTTTGAGGCAGATGAATTGGGTATTTTTGTCCTGCAGACAGCATTTCCAGGTGAAACTAGACCCACCACAACCCTGACAAGGGTAAAGCGGGACGTTTTCGTAACATGTATTCCATGTTGTGTCCTGATTGCTGTGCTCTAACATTTGTACCTGCTGTACAGTGGGCAGCACAGTGGCACAGTTGGTACTGTGAGTGCTGTCCCGGGGACCTGGGTTTAAACCTCAGCTCTGGTCACAGTCCCTCATGTGTGGGTTGTCCTACAGGTTTTAATTCTACCTCCTAAAGGCATGCAGAAGGTGGATTGACTGCTTTAAATTGGCCTTAGTTGTTAGTGAATGTGTGAGTGAAAGGAATACTGTAAGGTGTTTAGGGTGCTCCTTGCACTCAGTGTTTCCAATGGCTGGCATTATTGTGCAGATTACCATGGTAGGATTGGCTATTCTGAACTACCCCAGGTGAAAATAAGTGGCGCTCTATATATCGAGTGTATTATAGCCTCACACACACACCTTGTTCTCATGTGGTCCTGGACCCAGTGGGACCCTGATAAGGATGAAGGATGACGAGGTTATCGGAAATAAATGAATCAGTGTATCGTACTGTGGTAAATGTAAGCAGAGGACAAAGTGCTGCAGTGAAGGAAGTGTTGCCCGGCCGTCTTCCAGATGACCAGTAGCTCTGCTGATCGTATCAGCCGGGTCTGGGCGAACCGGCCCCGCCCGCTCAACCTGCAGCTTCTCTCCGACTCATTAAACACGCATTAAACACGAGTGGGTACAGAAGCCCTGCCAGCCTGCCAGCCATTGTGTCTGGGTGTCTGTCTGTCCGTCTCCGACAACAACACTGTAATAAAACAGACGGGTGAAACAGACAGACGGGTGATTTTTTTTTCTTCTAGTGATCTGACCGTGATCTGGCGTGTCTGACCACCTGACAGTCGCATCATTCACTCAGGAGCTGATGAACGGGGTTAGACTGACACCCTGACACGAGAAGAGCCGTTTCGTCTCGATTCATTCTCTCCCCGCCGAAAATATTACAGCCACACCTCGTCCGAGACAGAAATATGACTGTCAGCCGTACAAGCTCTTAGTCTCCGTCAGTCTTCCGAATCTTGTCACAGTGCAGATGATAAAATGTGTAAAGAATCGTGTCACAATCCTGATAGTCTGTTCTCATGTATCTGTCTGCGCAATAAAGAAGCACCAATGCAGAGAGAAGTCTTTTCTCTTTCTTTCTGTTTTGGGTCCGGTTCCGGCTGGTCTGTGCTATTGATATGCAGGCCACACGTCTGCGCCTCCCGAGCGCCGAAATGAGGAAGAAGCCGCGTCCTAACAGACTGGGATGAGATGTTTTAATGAGATTGTGGTGCGTTTAGCGGCCGTGCAGCTCCCGCTGAATGCGATCTGAGGATGTGCTTATTGGTTTATGCACGCCCGTGCGCTCGCTAATGTGTTCAGCACGCGCGTGTGTGCAGTGCGGCAGAGCTGATTCAAACAAATCCCCCTCCTGATCGAGGGAGACAAAACGCACCCCTGACAACAAAAGAAGACAATGAGGGATAAGAGAGAGGCGAAACAGTTGGAGTATTTTTATGTAATATAGTAACATTCAGGGGGATTTCACTGCAAAGGTCATTGTGTTGCTTCTTAGGAACATGAATTAAAATAAATAGTGGACGTTTTTTTTCGCTCCAATTTCCTCCCCCAATTTCCTCCCTTAATCTAGTCGTATCCGATTACCCTGATTGCGTTACACTTCACCTCTACCGATACAACCCTCCACTGCTGACAGAGGCGCTTCGCAACTGCCACACGCCCCCTCCGACACGTGCGCAGTACCGACTGCATCTTTCCACCTGCACGAGACGAGTTCATATGCGGATCAGCCTTGTGAACGGAGAGCCACACCCTGGTCAGCATTATTCTTCAACCCTGTGCAGGCGCCATCAATCAGCCAGCAGGTCGTAATTGCACCAGTTATGAGGAACCCTGGTCCGGCTTCATGTAGCCGCCCAGTCCACCTTATCTGACATGTGTGCAGTCACTAGTTGCTTCCTTTTACCCAGTCGGTGGTGGATCCTCACAGAATTACGCTATGCACATTGTGAATCTTCCATTACTTCCATTACTCCATGTCAGAGCCTCCGATCAGACAGCATTGGCTGAATTTTTGCAGCAGTAATGAAAAGATACCCTATCCGACCCTTCCTCCCTCAGACATGGCCAACTCAGCCAGTTGATCAGGATATTTACATTTGCTGCATTTAGCAGACGCAACTTACGGTTATGCCTGAATACATTTCAAGCAATTCAGGGTTAAGGGCCTTGCTCAGGGGCACTGTGGCAATGGTGAGACTTGAACTGGAAACCTTCTGATTACTAGTCCAGTATGTTAACCACTAAGCTTCCACATAAAAACA
Source organism: Trichomycterus rosablanca (assembly GCF_030014385.1). Lineage (NCBI taxonomy): Eukaryota > Metazoa > Chordata > Actinopteri > Siluriformes > Trichomycteridae > Trichomycterus > Trichomycterus rosablanca. The sequence continues at coordinate 3,063,516 of NC_086004.1, forward strand.
ACCCTAAGAGAAGAGATGGAAATGTTACTAATTTGAAATGTACCCGTACAGGCAACATGCTTTTTGCCAGCACCAGAAACATGTAAACATGTACAGATAAATTATAGTTTTATATATTTTCTCCACTCCTGCAGGCGAGCATCTTCGAGTGTGTCCTCAAGGCTACACCTGCTGCACAAGCGCCATGGAGGACACCCTGTCCAACCTGAGCCGCAGAGAGTTCGAGGGACTGGTGAGAGAGGCAGGACGTTCCATCCAGGCTTCACTCAACGCCCAGTACAGGAGTTTTGACAGTGAGTCACACCCTAATCCAGGTTTTATTCCCCACTACGCTCATAATCGCCTACTATCGTTTAAAATCATCTGGTTTCGCTCAGTGTTTTTATGCTCGGTGTTTTAGTGCACCTGGCTAAGTGAGCAGTTAGGCTGAAGCGTGAGCGTTTAAAAGCACACACACACACACACTTCTGCTTTTCATTACTGCACGTTTAGATTAAGGGGGGGGGGGGGGTATCCACGTGCCCACCCTCTCTCTCTCCCACTATTCAGATTTTATGGTTGTTCCCAGTGGTGACCCATTAAAAAGTGATCAGCTATGACAGAGCGTATCCGGATCCAGCAGTAATGATCAGAATCCTAGCAGGAAATTTAAAGCAGGATAGCTTTCATCTTATAAAGACTTTCTTTAAATGATGTATTCGTATAATTATATTACACCGTATGGCCAAAAGTATTGGGACACCATGTTTTTTTATTGAATCCATGTGTTTCAGCAACAACAGTTGCTAACAGGTGTAATAAATAAATTATATAAAGGAAATGATATGCAATCAAATTCAAAGCAATGGTTTAGGGAAGGTCCTTTTCTATTCCAGCATTATTGTGCCCCTGTGCACAAAGCACAATTAAAGTTTGGTTTAAAGAAGTTCCAGTGGCCTGTACAACCCAACTGAACAGCCTTAGAATGAAGTGGAACATCAGTTAAGGTTTTCTCGACCAAGATCAGTGCCCAGCCATACAAATCCTTTTCTGACAGAATGGGCACAGTTTTTACACCAGCTGCCCTTCCTGTTGCAACAATCTTTGTTTTTATCCAGGCTTGGGAGCAGCTCTGACAAGGCTGTTCAGCCACCCCTCCCTCAGACATAGCCAATCATGCCTGTGTAGACACCTAACTGGCCAATAGCCCTGCTAAGATTCATGTTTTGTCAATGTGCCACCCAAGCACCCAAAAAATGCCCAAATCCTTAGCAGTTGTGTGTAAATGAGTGGGTCAAACCCACCAAAACTACCACTACAACCACCACCATTATTTCTCTAATCTATTTTAGCCTAAACGAGCATCAACACTCATGTTTGCTTTGAAACAGCAACATTTTTCTTAAACTTGACAAAGAAAACAAGTTCCACTGTGATCAGTTCAAAGCAAACTGAGCAGCTCAGATCCTCTCGCCGTTCGTCCTGTGGGAGAAGGTTGGAGCTGGAGGACAAAGCATCAATATTTTCCCCACACATTTCATCTGCTTCAGTTCACCTACAGGGTTACCAACCACGCTTCAGAAGGTTCTCATGCAGTGACACATCACACAGAGAGAGAAAAAGAAAAAGCTAAATCCCTGAACGCACATTACGAGACTTTATTGCACGAATAAGCATCAGGAGCTGCTCTTTTTCTAAGCTGAATATTAAATTGCTTAAGACCTCCCAGCAGAAGGCCTGCAGGGCATTGTTAAAGCAATCTGCTATGAGAGCTGCCGCCAAGGGCCCGTGTCTCTCAGGGGACGCAGGCTAGGAACATAACACGAGCCGTAGCAATAGCACTAAAAAGGTGGCAGCGATTGAAGTAAACAGCAAATAATAAAGAATAAAACAGGCTGAATGATCAGCTTGGAGGAAAATGAACTTACCAGCACGTCGTTTCTATCTGGAATCAAACAAACCGTCTTTATGATCACATGCTGAAACAGTCTGTTACAGAGAAGCTGTTTTCTTCTCTGCATAATAATAGATTTGAGGAATAAAAGAACATTAAAAGTTTAAATAACATTTAAAAGAGTAGTTTAGGCAGATCAGCATCTAAAAAATGCATTATTTTTTCCAAACCACTTAAGAGAAAAGCTGAAGGTCACCCAAGGAGGATGGAGGTCCTGGCTGAGTCTGGTTCCTCTCAAGGTTTTACCTTGCCACTGTCGCCCTTGGTTTGCTCAGCAGGGGTTTTTGGGTCTGTCGGTAGTGGATTCTGCACAGGTGCTTTGAGACAACGTCGATTGTAAAGGCACTACACAAATAAACAGACTGGTGACATCACAGTGCCAGTATTAAGCAGATAAATGCATCCTCTTAGTTGATTTCAGTCTTGTTGATTTTTGGGAGGGTGGCAAGGTGGGTAGCACTGTCAGCAACCTTTCAGCAAGAAGGGCCAGGCTTCAAGTCCTTTCTTTGAGGAGTTTGCATGTTTCCTCCGGTTGCTCTGGTTTCCGCCCCAAAGTGGCGGAACTGGAACTGCAAGAAATTGCCCAAAGTGTGTGTGTGTGTGTGTCTGCTCTGTGATGGACTGTTGACCTGTCTGGGATGTTTCTTGCCTTTTGACCAAGGAAAAGGACCCACCGCGACCTTGACCAGGATAAAGCAGAGAATGAATGACTGAGTTCCTATGTAAGATACAGATGCAGTAATGACAGTGATCCAGATGTTCCTCTCACTCTGGAATGAACTGGAACATCAGTTGAGGCTTTCTTGACCAAAATCAGTGCCTAATCATACAAATACTCGTTTGACTGAATGGGCACAAATGCCCACAGACATACTTTAAAGTCTTGTAAGCCTTCTCAGAAAAGTGGCTGTTCTTATAGCTGAAAAGTTCAAATCGGTGTTTAAATACTTTTATTATTTATATACTGTGTCAAGGTAGCCTTAACCGAACACGTAGCAGGATGCTGTTATACAATACTCTTGGGGAAATAACACACACGAGTGCTGATGGATCCTTTTACAAGCCGACAGAACGGAGCCCTGAAATGATCTGAAACCTCCAGAGAGCACATTAGTCACATTTGGAGTCAGCCTGTTCCTGCGGATAACTTCATTCCAATCCAATTTATAAAAAATATCCTCTTAAATGTGAGCAAAGTAAAACGTACGTGCAGAAAATTTGATATATCACAACCGCGGGTCTCGAAATGTGATTGTCTCTGAGCCTGGTGACCTGTACAGCTCGGATGTGTTTCGCTTTACCTCCCATCTTCTCCTCCACAGCGTACTTCCTGGAGCTGCTGGACAAATCTGAGCACTGGCTGGAGGATGAGTTCGTTAAAGCTCTGGGTTCTCTGTACGCTCCCAACGCCGGCGTGTTCCGAGAGCTCTACGTCGATCTGCGCCACTACTACCACGGCACGCCGCTGAACCTGGAGGAGGCGCTGGACGAGTTCTGGATGCGCCTGCTGGAGCGTCTGCTGAAGGCTTCCGACCCGTCGCTCGTCTCCGACGAGTTCCTGGAATGTGCTTCGAAGCAGACGGAGACCCTGCATCCATTCGGCGAGGCGCCGCGGGAGCTCAAGGCCCGGCTGGTGCGCGTGCTGGTCGCTGCTCGAGCCTTTGTGCAGGGCCTCAACATGGCAGGAGAGATCGTGAGGAAGGTTTCTCAGGTAAAGTGGGTGTTTTTATTTACTGTCTGAGGAATGTGAATTAAAGCTCTGTCAAGAAAATGTAATAAAAATCTACAAAGCTATAAAGCGTCAGACTGAAGCTTCTGCCATGCAGATACGTGTGCTGTTGGAGCATTAGGAAATATCTTAGAAAGAACAAGCTCTAAAATTTAGATCGTTTTTATTTTTTATGGTTTTTTTTTTAGGGGAAAAAGCAGACAGAGGCGCTCTGCTGAAACCAGCACTCCTGTGGTACATTACCTCGAAAATAATGTCCCTAGAAATTGATTGGTCAGGGTCACGGCAGGTCTGGTTTCACTAGGAAACAATGGGAGCAAGGCAGTAATACTCTGGACTGGGCGCCAATCCATTGCAGAACATTGGCCGTCCCTCCCTTCAGATTTAGCCAAGTCTGTGTAGAAGCCTGGCTGGCTGATAGCATTGCTGAGATCCATACCCCAGTTTTACCCAAGTGTACATTTATTATATAAATGAATTTAAATCATTCACTACTACTAAACATTCCTACAATAAACTTTTTAGTTTTTCTTTTTTTAGTTTCTGTGTTTAAATACAATTCAAGCAATTAAATTTCCTCGGCTTCTTCCCGTTAGTGGTCGCCGGCAGATCGTGATCCGCATTATTGATTTGGCACAGTTTTTATGACCCTCCCTATTTATCCGGGCTTGGGACCGGCACTACAATGCACTGGTTTGTGCATCTAGCGGCTAGGTACCTATAGGACAATTCAGTGTCTCCAGTTAGCCTGGCTGCATGTTTCTGGACTGTGGGAGGAAACCGGAGCACCCGGAGGAAACCCACGTGGACACGGGGAGAACATGCAAACTCCACACAGAAAGGACCCGGACCATCCCACCTGGAGATCAAACCCAGGACCTTCTTGCTGTGAGGCGACAATGCTACCCACTTAGCCACCGTGCCGCCCTTAAAGTGATTAAAAAGATTCTAACACAAATATGACATTTAATTTGGTAATTACACATCACATTTAAATTGGCTGTTACTGCCGAACTAAAACTATTAGTTTCATAAATTATAATTATGAATTAAGTTAATTGCTACATCATGTACAAAGGTAATTTTGAATAGAGCAGCATGGCAGTCGTGAGGCCTCACACTGGTCTGTTATATCTATAGTGCTAAAGCTGAGAACCCACCATGCATCTGCACCGTAACAACAGAAACACACTTTTCTTCTCCACTCTGAGTTTAGCACGAGCCCAAACATTTCCCAGATCTTTCCTTGACTAAACCTCAGCAGAAAATGTAGTTCTCCAAGTCTGTCTTTGCTTCTCCAAGCCGGTTGGATTCCAACGCTCCCGTGACGAATGAGAGCAGGCCGCAATGCGACAGCTCCGTCTGCTTTAAAAGACTCGCAATAAAGTGGGCCTGCCAGGCTCAGGAGATTCCTGCTGCACCCCCAACCCCCCCAACACCTTCATCCTGATGAGTGGGTGCACCAGTACTCGTACATACTCTCGTAACCTAACTACCATCACAGCAAATGATGTTAATGATGTTTCTAATTAGGTTTTGGCACTTTTTTTTTTTGCTAGCCATATATTAAGATGCTGCTCTCATTAGCATTCGTCATGCAGCACTAAACTCAGACTGGAGGGCTACGACAATCTAAGCACACTGCTGTGTACCACCACAAACAAGAGGAACACACACACACACACACACACACACATAATGGCTGTGATGATGTGCAGACACTTTCAATAATCCAAATAAATTGATTTTATAAAGTGGCTTAGTAAGATGTCATGCCGGCTTCCAGAACAGCTTCAGTCACAGGAGCTGTGTTGGAACTGGAACAGTCCTGAAAAAAAGGAACACCATATTTCCAAAAGATTTTTTAAATTTTATTTTCATCAACCACTTTCGCCTGGGCACAAAGCAAGAATACCCAGGAAAAAGTGCCAATCCATCATAGGGCTTCGGCCACAATCCTCAGACATAGCCAATTATGTGTACAGTATAGATATACTTTATTTGTCATATATACATATACAGATGTACATTACAATGAAATTCTTTCTTCGCATATCCCAGCTTGTTTGGAAGCTGGGGTCAGAGCGCAGGGTCAGCCAACGTACGGCGCCCCTGCAGCAGATAGGGTTAAGGGCCTTTCTCAAGGACCCAACAGTGGCCGCATAGCATGGATTTGAACCGCCAATTTTCCGGTTGACAGCCCAAATCTCTACCCACTAGGCTACCACTGTCCCTGCCAGAAGGTTAGCCCAGCCTAATGATAGGATCTCTGAGATTTAAACACAATCTCAGCGGTGGTGAGCTAGTGTAACAGACATTTACATTACATTTACATTTTTGGCATTTAGCAGATGCTTTTATCCAAAGCGACTTACAGTACACAGTCTAAGCAATTGAGGGTTAAGGGCCCAACTGTGGCAACCTGGCAGTGGTGGGGCTTGAACCAGCAACCTTCTGGTTACTAGTCCAGTACCTTAACCACTAGGCTACAACTGCATCTAGACCTAGACTGCTGTGCCCCCCGAGCGCCTTTCCCCAGAAATATTTACTCTGTTACTGATGTGATGATGGTGGTGAAGTGTGTTGTTGTACATGTCAACCAAAAATCCTTCAAATGTTTTTAAACTGAGCTGAGATTTGATGACTGTGAAGGGACTAACATAATATTGACATTCCTTCCTGTCAGAGCTGTTGGTGATCTGTTATGCTGGCATTCACTTTCTGGGGGGAAAAAAAGAAGAAAAAAACACTTCATTCATTATAGAAATGATTTAGCAAATGAAATAGGTGATAGGTCACTCAAAATTTAGTGACCATTTCCTTCTAGGGGACAAATGGACACAAATATTTTATCTAATGACCCTTTACAGAATAAGATAAACCAGACCATCAAGCATGTAGAACATGCCAAGATTGATCATAAGCATCATGTTAGACATCCAACTATAAATCCAGTTAAACTTATATGAAGTTGCTCCCACTTTGAGTCTATAACAGCCATACGATTTTTAAATCAAACAATATACTATGTATGATGTTGCATATTATCATCCTAATTAGCACATATGCTTTGCATGTCTGTTTTAGGTTCCTCTGAGCTCTGAGTGTAATCGTGCCATCATGAAGCTGGTGTACTGCCCACACTGCCGGGGCCTGGGCTCCAGCAAACCCTGCGCCAATTACTGCAAGAACGTCATGAAGGGTTGCCTGGCCAACCAGGCCGACCTGGACACTGAATGGCAGAATCTCATTGGTCAGTCTCACTCACTCTTAATTATTTAACTGTTTCACCCAACTACAGACAAACTAGAAACCCGGTAATTAAAAAACCACTGGGTTTCAGAGTTCTAACCTTATCTGTGCTATCGGTCAGTCGGGCATCTACACAGATGTGATTGGCTGTTATGGAAGATGCACCTGTCAGTGCTGGTCCCAGGCCCAGAAAAACAAGAAGTTGTGTCAAGAAAGATATCCAGCGTAAAAACTGTGCCAAATCAGGGACCAGAGCTTACCTTTACAGTATGTTAGCCTATTATATTATACATACCAGTGCAGTTAAATATTTCTGCACTCATTTTGTTAACCTGTGATTCCACAGTAATGCAAAGTAGTTTCCCTGTTTATGATTTAAATGATTTAGATAGATAGATGATAAATAGATAGATAAACAGACAGACAGATAGACAGACAGATAGATAAACAGACAGACAGAGAGACAGACAGATAGATAGATAGATAAACAGACAGACAGACAACACAGATAGATATACAGACAGACAGACAGACAGATAGATAGATAGATACTTTTTAATCTTAAAATGTAATCACGTAATAATTTTCAGGTTGGCTGTGTGTGTGAAGTCTGAGATAACACTGACAAAAATTCAACACCCTTAAGGAACACGTCTAACAGAACAACCTTGAGCATGTGTGCAACATCACATGCAATGAAGATACTGAGTTTCTGCTACATTACGGTTATTCTCCAAGTTGCTGGTGTTTGTGTTTCTCAATTAAAATCAACCATCAGCTGTCGGAAACTAGTTGGTTATAAACCAACATTATTTATCGTTAATAATCATGAATGACCCTACATCGTACATCCACATTAACCTCTGGTTTCCTCTCTTGCTCAGACTCCATGCTGCAGGTGGCCTCGAGTTTTGGCTCGGAACCGAGCATGGACGTGGTTCTGCACTCCATCCCTGTGAAAATCTCAGAAGCTGTGCTGCACATGCAGGAGAACATGGAGCTCTACACCAGCAAGGTCAGACATCAGCTGAAGACAGTATAAAGTTTGGATATTGATAAGATTGCTGATGCTAAACAGAGACACTGTTTGGAATATGCATGGCCGTGTGTGTCCAGACATGATTGGCTGTGTGTGTGTGTTGGGTCCATGGCCCTGTGATGCAGAGTTTCCTGGTGCAACCAAAATGACCAAGTTAAAGTGAATACTGAAAATGACTGTGTGTGTGTGTGTGTGTGTGTATCAGGTTTTCCAGGCATGTGGTGAGCGTGGAGAGGAGGGAACACAAAGCATGATGTCTGATGAACCCAAGAAGGACAACAGTGTGACGGTACTGGAGTACAAACCCAGCTCCTCAACAGCAGTCCGTCTGGAGGTGCAGGTGTGTGCGTGTGTGTGTGTCTTTTACAACATTTTTACTTTGACCATTGCTAGTTTATTGACATCTGGATGTGTACACGTGTGTGTTTGATGATATTCAGGTCTCAGACGTGTCCAGTAAACTGAAGGAGATGCAGCTGTACTGGATCCAGCTTCCCTCGGCTCTGTGTGATAGTAAAGCAGCATCAGGCTCGTCCAATGATGAGGACTGCTGGAACGGCGTGGCTAAAGCTCGGTAACATGCTGCTTTATTTTATTCACTGTCTCTATAAATCTGTAATATAGCATTTTAACTTTGGTTGTTTTTATGTTTGGCTTCCTAACAGCTTCGATAACACACTTCAGCTTCATCTTATTATTTTAGTGGTACTTAATCAACTCCAACATGCACATACAGTTTTGAACAGTAGAATTTTGTTAGCCAGCTACCTTGCAAGCGAATCTGCCTTTTGAGTTGATTGCAAGCATCCTGGTAATTTTTTTTATTTCTCAATCTAGTCATACCCAATTCCTTACTGTAAATATACTGCCACTTGCGAAACCCCCCAGTCTGATCAGGGAGAGTTGGATCACCACACCCAACACATGTCCAATCCTTTTTATCACCTACCAGTGTTGGGCTCTCACACAGATCCATATAATCTACAGAAAGTCACACTTAGCTCCTGAGGGGGGGGTGGCCGAAGCCCTGAGATGGACTGTCGCCCTGTACAGGGTGTTCCTGCCTTGTGCTCAGTGTTTCTCTGAGCAGGATAAAGCAGTTGATAAAAATGAAATGAAGATAATAGAAATTAGCCTATTAAAAACTCTTGCTGTGAAACCTGCTGGTGCTTTTCTGAACCACAAAATGTATTTATAAGCCAGTGCATCATCTCTGTTCAAAAAATGATAAGCTTTTTGTGAGTTGTACAACTGATGATTGTAACTTGCAAAAACCAAATTAATAAATGCATTAATAACAAAATTCTAACTTTCAGACAACACACAGACAAAAAAATATCTGGGAACATCCATGACTGAGACAACTTAGAGTAAAAAACGTAGTCCAAACTAGCAGAAAAAGAAGTTACACCCAAGTCTAAACGAAATGATTATTATCTGTTTTTCACTTTTAAAAAGTGTTCCACTTTTGGGCGCCCAGGTGGCGCAGCGGGATATTCCGCTAGCACACCAGCACCAAGATTCTGAACTCCTCAGTTTGAAACTCAGCGTTGCCACTGGCGGGCATAATCGGCAGTGCCTGCGGCAGATACTAATTGGCCACCGTATCTGCAGGGTGGGGGCCGGACTATGTGTGGGTGGGTCTTCATACGCTGTGTAAGGACCCTGATTGGCGGAAGAGGCGCCTATGCAGAATGCAGGCGTGAGAAGAGGAGGGCTGTGCACATGTCGGAAGAGGCGTGTACAGCGACGTGCTCTCCTCGGATGCAATCGGATATCCCTCAACAGGGGAAGACAAATTGAGTCGCTAAATCGGGAGGAAAATGAGAGAAAATGCATAAAAAAAAGTGTTTTACTTTTAAAAGCACTGGTCCTTTCGTCATAAGCATTCTATTCAAAATATCTTTTAAATAGCTATTAAAACCAGTGAGACATAAAACCTACTGATCTTGAGAGTGTGGTTCACCTTCAGGGCACGTCTCCTCTGAATCTCAGCTAGATCTTATTTTTTCTGCTTTCAGAGCTTCCAGGATTTTTGCACGTCGAATATCATTATCAGCTAAAGCCTGAAACCACAAAAACAAGCAGAAAAAATGTGATTTTAATTACAGCATCCAAACTGACAGTTTGGTGGACTTATTCTGTTGGGTTACTCGTAAATATGCGCTAGTGGTTAAGCTGACAATGATAATGAACAGCAAATGAGGAGAAAAATATTTTGGTGGCGTGAAGTAAAAACTGATCCACATCCCACAAAATGAGCTTGTTCAGCAGTAAAAACATATTGGTCTGGAAGTGAAGAACGCTGCTACGTATAAAGCTGGGGTGCAGAATAAATTAAAATTCAGACCACAGTTCACGATCAATGCCTAAAGTCCAGCAGCGCTTGCCTCTTTCTTTACTTCATTCAATTTATCGATTAATTTGCAGGATTCTTCCACTGCCACACCGCCACTGACTCCTCTTTATCGAATACACATCAGACATGATTAATCGCATCTGATGAGTGTGTTTGTGTACAAGTCCAAATGCCATCATCACTGATGCAATGAATGTGCAAACAGAGACCTTTGGGACTGTGCTGTGCTTTGGGACTGGAACACAGACTTTGACAAATGCACAAAAAATAAATGTGCCAATATTAGGGTGTGTCCACCGAGCCAAAAGTTAAACTGTTTAGAATAATGATTTTAAACTGATCTAATAACGTCCTATATATAATGTCATCAATTCTAAGCAGATGCTTTCTCAGCTGGCTTTTTTATTACTGGTTCTTGTAAATAATACGATGTTTATAAGACAGCTAGCGTATGACTCGTTACACTGCGGTCGTCGTTTGCGGTGAGCTAATGAGATGCGTGATGGATTTTGGTTCCACAGGTACCTCCCCGAGCTCATGGGAGATGGTCTGGCCAGTCAGATCAATAATCCTGAGGTGAACATCGACATCACTAAACCAGACATGACTATACGACAGCAGATCATGCAGCTGAAGATCATGTCTAATAAACTGAAAAATGCCCTGGATGGCAGCGATGTGGATTTCCAGGACACAAGTAAGTGTCTGAATCATTGGTAGAAAAAAGTTGTACAGTACTGGATGGTATTATACTGTTAAGAACAGTAGAAGGAGGTTTAATGTAAAGTGAATATAGCAAAAATAATATAATAACTAACGTGCGAGTAGGAAAAGGTCAGATAGGGTTTCTCCTCATTGCTGTTGCAAAAGGCAGAACCTGCTGCTGAGTGGTGGAAAAAGAAGTGTTTTACCGCATGCATGCATATATATATATAGCTCTTTCTCACCAACATGGGGGTTGTGCAAGCATCAGAGGAATTACAATAGATAATTGGGAGAGGAGTAGGCAAAAATGCTAAATCTCAGTGGTGCTGTCGGGCAGCCAGGCATCTACTCAGACATGATTGGCCATGTCATTGAGCAGGGGATGGCCGAAACCCTGCAATGGATTGAGGCCCTGTCCATTCTTACCTCACCCAAGTGTTTCCAGGAAGAAATCTCAACCTATCACTTCATGTTGAAACCAAATTTTTAAGAATGTAAGCCGATCATACAGTGTATCACAAAAGTGAGTACACCTCTCACATTTCTGCAGATATTTAAGTATATCTTTTCATGGGACAACACTGACAAAATGACACTTTGACACAATGAAAAGTAGTCTGTGTGCAGCTTATATAACAGTGTAAATTTATTCTTCCCTCAAAATAACTTAATATACAGCCATTAATGTCTAAACCACCAGCAACAAAAGTGAGTACACCCCTTAGTGAAAGTTCCTGAAGTGTCAATATTTTGTGTGGCCACCATTATTTCCCAGAACTGCCTTAACTCTCCTGGGCATGGAGTTTACCAGAGCTTCACAGGTTGCCACTGGAATGCTTTTCCACTCCTCCATGACGTCATCACGGAGCTGGCGGATATTCGAGACTTTGCGCTCCTCCACCTTCCGCTTGAGGATGCCCCAAAGATGTTCTATTGGGTTTAGGTCTGGAGACATGCTTGGCCAGTCCATCACCTTTACCCTCAGCCTCTTCAATAAAGCAGTGGTCGTCTTAGAGGTGTGTTTGGGGTCATTATCATGCTGGAACACTGCCCTGCGACCCAGTTTCCGGAGGGAGGGGATCATGCTCTGCTTCAGTATTTCACAGTACATATTGGAGTTCATGTGTCCCTCAATGAAATGTAACTCCCCAACACCTGCTGCACTCATGCAGCCCCAGACCATGGCATTCCCACCACCATGCTTGACTGTAGGCATGACACACTTATCTTTGTACTCCTCACCTGATTGCCGCCACACATGCTTGAGACCATCTGAACCAAACAAATTAATCTTGGTCTCATCAGACCATAGGACATGGTTCCAGTAATCCATGTCCTTTGTTGACATGTCTTCAGCAAACTGTTTGCGGGCTTTCTTGTGTAGAGACTTCAGAAGAGGCTTCCTTCTGGGGTGACGGCCATGCAGACCAATTTGATGTAGTGTGCGGCGTATGGTCTGAGCACTGACAGGCTGACCCCCCACCTTTTCAATCTCTGCAGCAATGCTGACAGCACTCCTGCGCCTATCTTTCAAAGACAGCAGTTGGATGTGACGCTGAGCACGTGCACTCAGCTTCTTTGGACGACCAACGCGAGGTCTGTTCTGAGTGGACCCTGCTCTTTTAAAACGCTGGATGATCTTGGCCACTGTGCTGCAGCTCAGTTTCAGGGTGTTGGCAATCTTCTTGTAGCCTTGGCCATCTTCATGTAGCGCAACAATTTGTCTTTTAAGATCCTCAGAGAGTTCTTTGCCATGAGGTGCCATGTTGGAACTTTCAGTGACCAGTATGAGAGAGTGTGAGAGCTGTACTACTAAATTGAACACACCTGCTCCCTATGCACACCTGAGACCTAGTAACACTAACGAGTCACATGACATTTTGGAGGGAAAATGACAAGCCGTGCTCAATTTGGACATTTAGGGGTGTAGTCTCTTAGGGGTGTACTCACTTTTGTTGCCAGTGGTTTAGACATTAATGGCTGTATTTTGAGTTATTTTGAGGGAAGAATAAATTTACACTGTTATATAAGCTGCACACAGACTACTTTTCATTGTGTCAAAGTGTCATTTTGTCAGTGTTGTCCCATGAAAAGATATACTTAAATATCTGCAGAAATGTGAGGGGTGTACTCACTTTTGTGATACACTGTATGTAAACCGCTCAGGTGGCGCAGCGGTAAAATACGCTAGCACACCAGAGCTGGGTTTTTGTATACATAGTATCGAATCTCAGCTTTGCCATCCGGCTGTTGTTCATGGGGTTAGGGGCAAGTCGGAGCATGGGTCCTCATAACTGGTGCAATTACAACCGCTGCTGGCTGTTTGATGGCGCCTGTGCAAGGTTGAGGAATAATGCTGATCAGTATATATGAACTCGACTCGTGCAGGTGAAAAATGCAATCTGTATCTTGAGCACGTGTCGGAGGGGGCGTGTGTCAGTTGAGAAGCGTCCTCAGTCAGCGGTTGAGGGTTGAATCAGTGAAGGATGCAATCAGGGTAATTGGACACGACTAGATTAGGGGAGAAAATTGGGGGGGGGGGGGGAGGTTGTAAAAAAAAAAAAGGCAAAAAAAGAATGATCATATGTAATCCATAAGCATAAAAGCCATGAATGAGAAGCTGCTGTCACTGTTAACAGTCAAGCTAGCTTTGCAATGCCATGGGCTTTGATGATGCTGTATAAGAATATGGTTGCTGTTAGCAAGCGTATATTGTGCTCAAAAATTGTCCAATTTCAAACTATAGTGGATCCAATTCATACATCGTAACAGATAATCAGTGTAGTGACCAGGGGTAGTATATAAAACAGTAAGTAAATAATGATTTTGTTGTAGGGCTAGACTGTAGCAAAATGCTGTAAAAGCACTCACTAGTGTAAAACTACTAAAACTAATCAGACAAGCAACATTTGCCAATACTGTTCATGGCATAAAAATGGTACATAGTACATATTCAGAATGATTTGTTGTCTTGATTGATTGACCAATAAAAACAATCACTGTTTAGGTCTGTAAAACCTTTCACCACCACAATACACATCCTGGCTAAATTGACAAGGCCACATACTACAAAAAGTTTATTTTTATTACTGTGAATGTTACTGGCAGCTATAATAAAGATAAAACTGTAAAAATGTAACCTAAACAGCAAGTCGTCCTGTTTATAGTTCTCTTCTCTTCTAATAACCCCTCTAGGCGACGACTTCAGCAGTTCGGGCAGCGGCATGTGCAGCGATCATCTCTGTGTCCGAGGCAGGCCGCCTGTCTTTGGTCCAAAGCACGTCCAGCCTGATGTGGATTCCTACGGGACAAAGAACAAACAAGCGAAAGGCGCCGGCTGTGTAGCACTACCGTCTGTCTCTTTCATTCTAATTCTGATGACAAGTCTCTTGCTCAGACGGTAATGGAAACACAGTCCTGCTGAACTGGACCTGATGCTTGGGCCTAATTGGATCAATGTGAGGTGAGGAAAACCTTCGTGAGGTTACAAGATTGCCAAAAGTAGGTGGGGGACTGGACCTTTACCCTTCTGAAAGACTGTGGGAACTCTGAACACATTTTTTGTAATGTATGTAAGTTTTACAGCTGATTTTTGTCCTTCTCTGTACCTCTGAATGTCAAAAAAGTAAAACTTGGAAAAAATTGGGGGTTTTTTTGTAATGGTGCAAATGACTCAAACCTCTTTAACATCCTGTCGAGACTGTCACAGGCGACCCTGTGCTTCACTTCATTTCTTACATTTTTATTTATATTTCCACGTTTCATCTTTTTCAGCACTTCACAAAATAAAATCATGAACTACTTTTCTGAATGCATGGACGTACATTTAAAAAAACGATTACACACCTGTCTTAGATGAATAAAAAAACTCCTGGTGATACGATAAGGTAACGTACTGTCAGTTACTGGGTTAATCCACTTAAGCCGTCATGGGCTTTTTAATCCTGTGTCCACTTTGACCTTCTGTTACTGGTTGACAAAAAAATAATAAATCTGTTGATGTGGATGTGTAATAAAAGCTGTTTGCCTAATTTCAGTAGCATAGTAGCGACTGATGTTTGCAACACTGCAAGTTTATGTCAGTCTTGAGAATTACACAGCTGGTGATTTTTAAAATATGACCATAAATGATGGTTATAATTTTGGGCTTTATTTTAAACAATTTGAAGAGATCAATGCTCCTGAGATTCTCAACACTGTCTGGTGTGGTGTCGATTGAACTTGACATGATTTATTTATTCATTAGGATGTTAAGGTAATGCTTTACACTTCATGTACCATTCATGACAGTGTCAATTTCAAACTCTGCCATGGGGTATTTCCAATTCACCCAACTTACAGGCCTTGTACTGAGGAGGAAACTGGGAGGAAACCGGAGCACCCAGAGGAAATCCTCACAGACACAGTAAGAACATGCAAACTCCACACAGAAAGGATGCTCCACCTGGGAATTGAACCCAGGACCTGCTTGCTGTGAGGCAACAGTGCTACCCACTTGACATGGTTTAAACCTTCTTTTAGTCAGATGTTGTATTATACCGTAAGAGTCTGTAATCAACTAAAAACATGTTTAGGTTTCATCTAAATCATGTATGTTGCTGGGCTCAAAAGTGACTGAAAAAGGAGCACCAACCTTAAACAAAAGCCTCAATAAGTAGATTTGATGCAGTGTTATGCCTAGTTCACACTACACGATTTTTGCCCTGATTTTCGCTCTGCGACTGGTCGGCGCTAGATTTGCCGGCTCGGAAGCAACTCGGCGTTCGCTCAGCGATCGAAACTCGGCTCTCAATCACTATGTGTGAGCTACTTAGCAACTCGATCCGAGCGGCTCGCCGAAGAGAGATTTCTAGCATGTCAGATATCTGGATCCGAGTCGCCCAACTGGCAATGAGAGCTATGTCGAACAGCCAATGAGAACGCAAGATACGGTGTGAGGGGAAAAACAGGATAAGAGTGTAAAAAGGTGGGACGGGCTTAATATAGTAAAGCAATAAGCCACGAGAGGCCGTGCATTACTGTGATTTTAGCACGGGGATGACGTTTTTGGCACGACGCGAAGCGGAGTGCCTAAAACTTCTTTCCCCGTGCTAAAATCATAACAGTAACGCACGGTCTCGAGTGGCTTATTGCTTTTATAAAACGGCGGTCAACATAAAATATAATAAATACAACAATGTTTAATTCATAAATGTATTTATTGTGTATAAACTTACAATAAAGCATTCTTCCGCGACGCAAAATAGTTCGATTAACAGTGTTGCTAGGCAACATGAGGGCGAAAATAACATTAATTTTTTCTATTCAGTGGCGTATTAATATGGAATGATGTGAGGTGGTCATAGGTGTGAGTTTATCGGGGATTTTACAACGGCTTCGAACGCGGCTCAGCCAATCAGATTTTAGGACCGGAACTATCCGTTTTATAATATATATTAGAATACATCAGCACACACACAAGTTTTACAGTATTTCTGACCTTATCGTTCTCCACAAAACATCAATGCTGCATTGCAAAAAATATTCATTAACTTCCAACTCACTACAGAACAATCCATGCTGTTCGCGTAGCCAAATCCACTCAGATTCATTTATTTTTCCTACTTGCTTTTACGCTGCACATCAGCGCACAGACTTTGATCGCTCGCTACTTGTTGATGTGCATTTTTGGACGTGGTATCATTAAACCCCTCGTCACTTCTCACGTTTGTTTTCGTGACAGAACGTAGTCTGGGAGACCAGAGAAGCTCGCCTGCGATTCCAGTTGGTGATAGATGGTGTAGTGTGAAACCCCCTATCGCCGATCAGTCGTGTAGTGTGAAAGCCACACCGACTTGAAAGACTCCCGATTACAAGAGATCCAGTCGTGTAGTGTGAACTTGGCATTAGGCATGTTCTTTCTGCACCAAAATCCAGCTCTGGTCTGTAGGGCACTAAAGAAATGCAAAATTACAGAACGTATCCTGTCCTATGTTCTCAAATGCTTATGCTTTACATGTAGGCGTGTACTGAATGTAATGCTGTGCCATGTTTTATTTAGAAATTAATGTTTGTAATAATAACAAGCCCACTTCATCATGTTTACAGTCATATTGATTGCTATTACTCATCGACATTATGATCATATAAAACTGTAATTTTCCTCTGGATCATGCTGATGTATGATGATGTTTGGTGCTGGCCTGCCCAAGCTTGGTTTATCCATCTTAATATGAAGATCCTTTTCTTTCCTGGAGCTTTTTCCTGAAAGGGTGTGCCGCTGGTCAGCAGTGATGTGACTGCCCTCATGACGTCCACTTCCTGTGAAGACAACAAAGAAGAGACACTCATTACATGTCTGACCGGAAGAATGAATTGAAGATTCATGTAAATCCTGTCCTTTTTGATATTGGTATTACTAATAACACACATCATACCTGGGGAGTCACATTTACTAAGTAAAATTAGCCGGTAAGAAGGTTTTTCATCCCAACAGAAGATTTTTTATTCAATAATGTTTATCTTTTACCTTGCTTGTATGTGTCCTTTATGCACTGTCACCACCGTGGATATTCTGCTCCACAAATTTGACTCGGCACAGTTTTTTTTATCCAGGTTTGGGACCTCCCAATGGCTAGGCTGATCGGCCAACCCTCATCCCTCCAATCCTTAAGCCAAAACACACCCCCACCGAGACATCAAACTGGTCTGTCTAGATGCCTGGCCGACTGATAGCATTTGTGAGCTAGCGTATCGCTTTGCCACACAAGCACCCTCTCCTTTATACAATGATAATCCACAACATTGGGACCATCCGCCAAACATGTTATCCTGTTGGCACCAGCAGGTCCTTCAGCTTTTGTACTTTGTGTGGTCAGACCAGTCAACCTTCCATTTCTCCAGTGTCCTGGGAAGCTTTAGTCTGAAAGAACTGCTGTTGGTTTTACCTGGCACACGAACACACTCCTCCTTATGATGTTCGTTCCAGGCCTTCATCTTACACATCTTACTGCAGTAGAAAACCTCTCGACAGCGGCTGCACGGGGTCAGCGCCACCCACGCTGAGCGACCGCACTGGTAACAGTATTTAAACAAGGGTTTCCTGAAATAAACGCACACACAAAAACGCCCTGTAAAGTCTTACCTCAGCAGGTAGGAGACATGAGTGGAACCAGCGCTGATGATGCAATTTCGGTTTAACGGGATTAAAAACGGTCTCACCTCACAATCACGGTCTTAGCCTTGTCTTTACTCAGCGATCTAGAGTTAAGAGCAGAACAATGTTGTTGTTGTGCACCTCGTCCTCTTAAATTGTTCTGTTAAACTGAGTGTGGGTGTGCACCTCTGCTCATCCGCAGGCTCGTTTGGGGATGTTTTGCCCTCTTCAGACAGGCGAACTCTTGTTCTGGCTCCGGGAGGAGTGGCTCCTGTTCCAGTGAACACAAACTTCTCTGTAGGACTAACACCTGCAGCCGACATACACACGCATACACATCCATACACTCCTATTAGACCTGTCACAAATATATAACATTCTGTTGACAGTAATTTAAAAAACCCATAAAATAAAGAGCCAAAATAAAGTCGCACAGGGTACAATAAAAAACGCAAATGTTGTTTATTTGTGTTGTGCTAAGAAATATAGTCTTTGCACAAACTTTCCTAAAAACATGTTGAACTGCTGCATGATTTGTCAAGACTTGATATCTGGCACACAGGTTCGGATCTTAGAAGCACTATCGACCGGTCTGCATCTGCACAGACATGATGGCCGAAGCCCTAGTTTGGACTGGTGCCCTATGCAGGGTGTTCCTGCCTTGCGTCCAGTGTTTCACGGTGGAACAGGACCCACCGCAATCAGGATGAAGCAGTGGTAAAATGAAAGGGGATCAGCCAAAATAAGGTTTAGTCTTAATTTTGTTATTTTGTCTGTACAGAAAACGTTGTTTAGGAAGCTACTCAAACACTTCTAGACAAAAAGCAAATATATACAGTTTTATAAGAATCAGTGACATTAAATGAATGGTCAATTTAACTAAATTTAAACCTTAAATAAAAGAAAAGTAAAAATGAACCCTGGTGGTCATACTGACTGTGAATGCCCTGGTGCTGCTCGTTTTCCAAACGCTGTTTCTCCATGCTGAGAGCGGCTTTTCTCAGTAGGACTCCCATCACTGTGAGGAGCTGACACCGGGCATTGTAGAGCTCCCTTTCTCTCTGGCTTAAGGCGTGGTACGGTGTGTGGGCAAATCGTCTGTCCTTCAAAAGACACCAATATTTTGTTTAAAAATGTTACAGGAAAAAATTTACAAAAAAGTAAACCTGGCATTCGTCTTAACTTTCCTTAACTTTTACGACATCTATCAGATGCTTTTACAAGAGTTGAGGGCCCTAACAGTGGCAACTTGGCGGTGGTGGGGCTTGAACCAGCAACATTCCGATTAATAGGCCAGTACCTTAACCACTAAGCTACCACTACCCTGCTAAAATATTTGTGGGTAACTATAAGCTTGTGCACAGTAGGTTCGTGCACAGTTATTTACTTCAGTTTTTTTTTCACTTTTTACTCCCTCTGCAACACACGCAGCCACAGTATCATGGCTGTGGTTAAGTAGCTCATTTTCTGTTCTGGCCATCTTGTAAATTTGCTTTGTGGTCATCATCTTTCTCCATGAGATTTTCATGAGGTTTTTTAATGCACTTCTCAAAAGCCTGAATATGTATTTCTTCCTCTTTCTTCAGTGTCCAGGCTTCAGATCCACATGTGGCTACTGACCAGACCAAGGCTGTCATCAATCGTATCTTGCTGATGGTGCCAAATGACTTGTTTTTCATATCCTTGTCTATTTGACCATCACTGTTGTCAATGACTCACAGTGCTTGGATCACTGAAGTGTAGATGTGTGAAGCTGACATATTTCAGAACTACTCATGAGATTAGTTTTGTATCTATGAGAATGCTGTGTCTGTACCTGGTTAAATGAATGATGAGCGTAATCGACTGCTGTTCCTAGAGCACTCCTCTGTCTATCACCAACCACCACAGGCATTAAGATATCAGCACCAGCCTTTATCAGTTTCTCAACCTGAATAACAAAAGGGATAACAAACACTATATCTGCTGACCCAGTGCTATACTTTACAGCCTTAAACCTGCATTGGCAAACATATATGGCCTGGCTGATGTTTATCAATTTAAATTACAAATTTTAATGAAGCTAAAAAATTCCCACCTTCAACGTTCATTTGAATTTAATAATTCAAACTCAAATTAAAATGAATTCGGGCAACTACCAAACACCTAACTCATGCAATAATTTAGTTCAAATCCCACTGGTGCCACAGTCAATTATATAAGATTGTGTTGTAATCAAATTATTAGTACGTTACCACTGAGTGCTTCATTAATGTGATCTGTGTCTAAGCTGATAAGTCTTTGGACCTTGATTTTTTTGTATAGCTGACACTTTTATTTTTTTTCTCACAGAGAGCCATATCGCTTTTGGAGTCATGCTAAGCCAGCCATGAATCATCCACCATTTGTGCAGGTACCTCGACGGCCAGCAGCGATCGCATTTTGCAGCGGCAATGAAAAGAAACCCTGTCAACCTTCAATCCCTCATATATGGCCAGCTAGGCCTGTTGTTTGATAGTGTGAGGGAAATTTTAATATATTTTAAGTAAGTTAGAAGTTTTAATACATTGATACATTTTTCTATAATCTTTAACATTTTGGTGCAAGTCGTCTGAGGTCAAAAAGTTAACTATTCTGTATGTCTGTAAGTTCTGTTATTTTTGGAGACTAGCTCTGCTGTTGAGACAAGTTCTGCTTTGAAACTAGACAATCCTTCCTGTTTTTTTTGACAATGTAAAGAGTTTCATCTCCTTATAAATAACAACTTGAGTTAGCTTTGAAATCTGCCCGGAGATAGAATGTTCTAGAAATCGCCTTATAAGGCTTCGGCCAACACCCTAAAGTGGGTGTAAGTAATGTGACTTTCCTTTGTCTCATTGCACATTCTCTGATGGACTGCAGGTTGACTGTAGATGAGATGTGTCCTATTGCAATAGATCTTGTGTAATAAACCTTTTGCATTAATCCTGGGTGGTTCTGATTTTATTCTGAGTCTTTGTTACTAGGTCTCGTGTTTTTCTACGACAATAGCACAAGTTTTTACACTGCTACACTGCTGTGCCACCTATGTGCCATTGCTGACTGATGTCACAAACGATAAGGAGTTTATATTTCTACAATAAGGATGAAAATGACTACATTTATTAAAACCTGCAGCAAATACCAGTTTCACTCTGTTGCGTGGGTGAGGCCCCCAGTTGTAGTGGACGTTAGCGGTGGCACACAGGGCACTGCCCACATTTCGGGAGAGGGGCAGGTTTGGGTCGGCTCCAGCAGCTAGAAGCTCCTCTACAGCCTGAGGTACGATGCAAAAATAAAAACAGTATTAAATACAAAAGTAAAAGGATGCAGTAAACATCCAAACCAAATACTGAACATTGGATGGAATGTGATACAGTTTTAATTGCCATTATATCAACTGAAAATCTTCCAAGGTTACTCACGAGGTCATTGCCACTGGCGATGGCTAGTGAGAGGGGTGAATGGCCGCTCCACAGATGGTTGGTGCTTGCTTTGTGGGCGAGCAGAATGGAAACCACTTCTCTGGCATTCTGCACAACAGAAAATCAATTCTCACATCACTGAAAGCAATGCACAGCTCTTAAAAAAATCAGAAGAGCAGATTATTTACACATCTGACACCTTTAAATATCGATTTAATTGGTGAATGAATTAAATGAAATGTAGCTGATTAGCAAACATCCCAGTTGTTGTCTGGTTTTTGCAGCTTTAGGTTTGGACTGGAAGTCTCAGCCAACATTTTTACATAAAATATGACTCAAACAATATCCACTTTAAATTTGGCTATTGTTCCAGTGTATACAAATTGAAGGACCTGTTGTAATATCCTGCTACTAGATACCTTCAGTATCAGGATTCTTTCTAGCCAGGTAAATTCTTTTTGACCATCAGATTAGGCAGCAGCCTTTATGTTTTGAATGCTGAGTGTACATGCTTACTATGTAATCCGTATCTCGTTGGCAGGCCACATGAAGTGGCGTCCTTCCCCCTTCTTCAGGCATCTCTGTGGATGTAGTAAAAAAGCCTGCTGGAGGTCCAAGACCAATGGACGACCTGTTTCTGCAGCCCCTGTGTGCATCCTTCGAGTTCTGTGTGCAAATGTAGACCTCTAAAGAATATGTTTATTTTTATAATAGTCTACAGATAACAATAGGAACAGGTAACATTGACCATGAGTGGAAACAAGTTGCTCCAGGTAGGAATGACATTGGTGCAATTTCTACACAACACAAAACAAATAGCTGTTATAATTTCTTATTGGTATCCACAGTACCTCCTGACCTCTAGTGTTACCATTATCTTCAAAATATACACTATCCTGATCATTGTGGACTACTGTAGGATACTGGGTCCCAGTAATTTGCACATTGCATGTTCCTTTGGAAAGTTGTTGTTCGCTGGGGCAGGTGTGTAGCTGCTGTGAGACGTGTGGTGCCAATGTGCTGCCCTGAATGCTAACAACCTACTTCAACAGCCAACATTCAACAACAGCTTTTAGGAAACATATACTACATTTATGTACACTAGATTACAACGGATTCTTTATACCAAGCATCATGAAGATGTCTTCAGGTCAGATCATGTGACATTTTTGCATTTTTCTAGTATCAACAATGCATTAGTCCCCCCTCTACTGTTCCTGCTATTTTAAGCCACTTCATGCAAACAAATCACAACACTACCAGAAAGTTTACCAAAGCAAGAATAAACTGTGTGTGGTGCAGTCGAGATGTCTGACCTTGTCCAGCTCGTACGTCTCATCGGCATCATTTGCTTTGACGTCAGGGTCTGCAACAGCATGCAAGAGCAGCTCTGTGATCTTAGGACCCTCTGGCCCAGGCAGTCCTGCTGCCACGTGAAGTGAGTACAGGCCCTTTTGCTATATACATAAAGGGCAACATGTTCAGGTTTTTAAATGTATTTAGGACAAAAAGCAGGTAACTTTGCAGACTTAATAACCATACTGTGCATTTAAAGGCAATAGATTAAAAGTAAATAACTTAAATCGAAAGATCCACCCAAGTGCCCTGTATCCATTTTTTTATATTGCTGGTGTTCCTACTTTTGTTATTTTTATATAGATACAAAAGGTAATCCTTTTAATTTTTAAATCCTTTTCATGTTTAACTCTGAGCTCTCTTTCTCCCTGTGCCATGTGTAAACAGTTAGCAAAACTGTTCTGTGATCATTAAAAGCACAACAGAGTTCTTATTCAGTTTCTCTGCCGTATAAACAGTAAAGTCAAATCTCAATTAGTGGACAAATTTCTACTAATGCACATGTAGTTTAGTGCTAAGTAGTGTCTATTGTTCTATATTCCATTTGTTTTGCAAAGACAACATACAGCTACTCATACTTAAAAATGTATAGAATAGGATGCATATATGCTATTAAAACTCATCATGTATGTATGATGCTCACCTCTGCTGGTAAGTGCAGGTCTGTGCGGGCGCCACACTCCAGCAGTTTCTGCACAGCTTCGACGTGACCCACTTTTATAGCCAGGAAAATGACTGGCATCGGGATGACAGAGGCATTCGGGTCTGCTCCTCGATCCAGCAGCAGCGTCATAGTGGTCCAATGGGCCTGATGTCTGCCTCACATCCAAATCAGAAGAAAACTGTATAAGTAAATCAAAGTGTAGCACATAATATCCTTAATAACTGCCAATTCATCACACTCACCTATTCACTTAGACCTAAGGGCAATGAGAAGTTTCTAATTCCTCTTTCCTTATTACCTATTGTACTTTTAAATAGCTCATTGTGTTTAATATGCCTTATTACACTGTTATACAAATTAATAGATCATTATATGGATTAAATTAAGCTAAATTAGTTCTTGAACTCTTGAATGTATGAGTTGTATGTATGTATTCACCTAACAATAATATAATATATTAAATAACTTGACAAACTCCCCAAAAACTTTAAACCTGTCAGAAACTCACTCAGTCTTCATATGTGACATCTTGTGGTCTGTCATCTGGGTTTTTGCAGATGAAACCTGGCTGGCCACACTCAGGACCTTAGTCATTTGCTGCACACTGTCCTCTGTGACATCTGAACAAGCAGAGTACGATATACAACCATCCACTGGGCTTCCATTTCCCAAACTATCCTCTGAGTTTAGATCAAACATAGTTTGTTCTTTACTGGGGGTTTTACTTTCCTCAGTGTGCTCTGAAGCTCTGCTGAACCCTTCAGATGAATGCTCTTGCTCCGGCTGGTTCATTATAATGTTTTTGAAGATCAGTTCTGTATCAGCTGTGTCTCCGGGCATTTCAGATGTCAGATCAGCAGCGTCTTCATGGCAGCTTTTCGTCAGAGCAGTGGAGGCTCTTGTCTTTAACATAAGGAAGAGTTGAGAAAGAACTTTAAAATACAATCATGCAAATTTACTGTAAGAAAACAAAGTTTTGAGCACAGAGGGAAATCAGCAATTTCCATTGCTAATTAAATCTGTATGTTATTTATTCATAGTTTTTAAAATCATATTTCCCACTTATTCATTCAACAGTAAATGGTATATAATTATTATATGGATCAATTTATTCAAATTATGATTTTTATATCTGCTAGAAAAAATCTATTTCTAATAGCGTTTAAATATGTATACAAACAATTAACAGTGGAGATTTTACTACACATAAAATGTTATTTCAGTTATGAGCAACCACACATTTATACATTTTTTGGCTGTTCCTGTATTTAAAAGTTGCCACAGCAAACCATCCTGGTCCACATACATGATTTGGCACAGTTTTAACGCCAGATGCTGTTCCTGGCACAAGCCTCCTTTTTTTCCAGGCTTGGGACCAGCACTGAGAGCACAATGACAAGTGCACCTCCCAATGGCTAGGCTGTTTTTTTTTTTATTTAGCAGACGCTTTTTATCTGAAGCAGCTTACAATTGTGACTGAATACAATCCAAACACTGAGGGTTAAAGGTATTGATCAATTTGACTGTCTGTGGGGAGGAGAGCTTGAAACCTTCTGATTCTGATTACTAGCCCAGTACCCTAGCTAGCACTTCTCCATATTTCAAATACATAGCCAACATACAGAGCATCAGACTGACTACAGTCAATAATTGTATACCTACATCTTCATATGTATAGTAGGTATAGCTTATAAAATAATTAAATGTACGTACCAGAAGGGTGTACCTAATAAAGTGCTCAGTGAGTGTATCTTTCTATTTATTCTATACACAACTATCTTTCTTTTGACTACTGGCCTGGCTTTTCACTTGCAAAATATGCACACTACCTTGCTTTATAGAAATTAAGCCACTTTGCAAGTCAATAGGGGTTCGAATGGCACTTTCATAATGCTGTAATTGCCTAATCTGATTTGCCTTGGAATACATTTTCTCAGATGGGGATATTTTTCTATTTCACATATGCTGATGAAAGACAATGTGTTGAAACCGATCCTCAATTATTAATTGGCTGTATGTGTATTTAAGCAAGGAAAACAATGAAGTGTGGTGCAGGGAAAATCCAGGACTGTTGTTTACTGTTTGTTTACGTTACATTATCCAGACAGTAATGAGGCTCACTTCTGGTTTTGTGGTGACATTTTGTGCTGTCCTCTCAGCCACTGTTTCATGTAGAGACTGGAGTGGGTAACAGAGCACAGTGCAGACAGCCAGAGCAGACATCCCCTCATTATTCAGTTTATTCACATCAGCTCCACTGTCCAGCAGCAAGTGAATAACATCGTTATGACAATTCTCCTGCAACGAGATACAGAAAATGCTTTTTTTTTTTACACAGTTTACACAATTCCCAGTGTATAAATGAAATAAAGCATATGAAGGTTGGACACCCTGCTGTTTGATAAATGGCAGCTGTCACGCCTCCAAATTCCTAAAGGACATTAAAAACCTGAAGTGCAAGTGCTGCCACCTGCTGGTAAAACTGTTTACAAAACATTCACACAACCTGGAAAATATGATCATTGCCTTTATTTATACATTAATTTTGTAGCAAGAGGAATTCCAGACAGTGCTGAAATGGGTGTGGACACTTTCGGTCATTATAAGGGTCAAAACTGGATTCTTCGAATAACTGAATTTGCTGAACACTATTGAGAATGGAAAGCAATCAAGTATATAATTTCATAACAGCTTAAATAATACCAAAAGATACCTTACAAAATAACTAACATTTTATTTTGCTTAATTATTATTGGTATTATTATTTATTATTATTATTATTGGCTGGCTGGGCCTCTACACAGACTGACTGGCCTTGCACCAAGTGTTTCAAGCTGTGACTGACCAGAATGAATAAGTTGATAAAAATGAAATTAATAGGTGCAGCTCATTATCACTGGGATCCAGGGTTTGAATCCCCAGCTGTGGGCATCTACATAAACATGTGTTTGAGTGGAAGGCAGGGGATTTAATATATGCAACTAAAATGGGGAAAAATATATATATATTCATTATTTTAATTATTTTTTTATCTGATAAGTTTACATGTGATCTGTTTGACCTGTAATGCATTACATGAAAGGTTCTACATACAATTTTGTGTATTTATGTGTACCAATATTCTATTTGTGCGCCTTTAACACTAAACAATCTAATCTAATCTTTCCTTTGTAAAACATAGAGTCGGTATTACTGCTGCTGCAATGAGTGCCGTGTGTCCTCTCGCATCAGCTACATCAGGGTGAACTCGTCCATCCCTCAGGATTTGCTGAACATTTTGGAGATTACCCAGTGATGCCTCTCTGATAAGCCTCTCTGACCCGAGCTCCAGTGAGCCCTTAGGTCCAAAATAATCTCTGTTCATAGCCAGCACAGCAGCAACGTTCCAGTCCAGACCCCCAGCATCAAACCTAAAAAGGACACAGCATGTTAAGATTTCTACTATCACAATACTTATTCCTGATTAGCTAGTAGATGTCCACCTCCAACACTTCAGCCCAATAAAAAGTTTAGTTCTAAATGAATAGAGCTGACTACACTTTTCTATTTTATTGGCATAGAGTCAAAGCTCATGTGGAGTCTTGTCATGTTCAAACATCATTAATAAAAATCTAATTCTCAATCGTAAAATGAAATGGCCTTTTTACTGCAGTGTAATCGCAATTCTTCAGCAGTGCTCATGAATAACTGGAGGCTACGACAGTATTCATGCATTTCTGTTGTCCTTAGTTGATATTGAGCCAGAAATCAAAATATTGGCAGGCAGTAATAATTTATATGCTACACTGTATAAAACTGTTTTAAGGAACAGTAATAATGTCAAAGCTAATCCAAATAATAAACACACATTCCAACACTGGAAACCTAATTCAACAATATCTCTTATGCATTACAAGCACTAACCTGTATCTGGTAGGCTTTCTCACCTGTCTGAATCACACAGTAGCATTAAAATTGCTAGTACTAATAGTAATTAGTAGAAGTAGCAGTCTAGTAGTGTATTAATACACTCTAAACCAGCGTTCCTTGAACTTTTTTTAGTCACGACACCCTTTAAAAGCATGAAATATCTTGATTTACCTCTGTCTAAAATGTACCTTCTGTATCAGTCTGACACACACACACACACACACACATATATATATATATACTCACACAAGTGTTTATTAAAAGACGGGCGGTATGGTAAATGTGACTATCACTGTGAAACTTGAGCCTAATTGCATGAACACAACCACTGGATAATGAAAATCATCTGACCTCTTTTAACATGGGGTTTCTGCCAGCAGAACTGCCACTCACTAGATGTTTTCAGTTTTGTTTTTCACACAGTTCTGTGTGAACTTTAGAGACTGTTCTTAAAAAAAAAAACACTTTAGAAACCAGTTTGTCTTTGTCTTATATCTCAAGATGGATGTAAAAATAAACTGAAGCCTCTGACTCATGTCTGTATGGTTTCATAAACTAAGCTTCTGTCACATAAGTGGCTAATTGGAGAATGAATTCCATGAATGACCAGGAAAACATTTGTTCCTAATAGCATGACCAATGAGCATATATGTCCTATAACCCTGCCAGAAAGCGCAATTACTGCTAGCGACAAATATATCCAAAAGTCAAACATGTGATGTGTTTAATTAAGATGGACAAGACATCCCTACAGGACTCATACACACTGTGCAGTCTAAGTGTTAAAAAAACAGCTTTAGTTGACCTGTGAGTATGGATATGAGCTTTCATTCTCTGCTGAAGGGACAGGCCATTAGAAACTGATAGCGTGCTGATATCACTCCTGTTGAAGAAGTGCAGGTTGAGTTGCTGCCGCAGGCGCGGGGGTAATGGCAGGTGGTCTGAATCGGTGGAGTACGTCTCTATGCCGGGGGGCAGGATAAACCCGTCATCTTCCAGAAGAGATGGGTCATCTAGCAGAGACGTGTCCACTGAGCATAACCACCTGTTTTCTGCACAGGGTGGGAGGGTGAATACCTGGAGCTCAGTCTATGGATGTGCAGACAGACAGAATCAATATCTGAAATTTAATTGCAAGAAACACTGATATAATAATTATTATACAACAGGTAGTTCCGACCTTACAATCTGATTGGTTGAGAAGCGTTCTAAACGTGATGATATTGGTGATAACAGCACGGTCTTTTCACACCACAATGGTATTACTCCGCTGACGCGTTGCCATTAACGACGAGCTTCATGCACACAAACGCGCACGCAGGCGACACAGACTTTTTTTCCCCGATCGCGTTTTAAATCCGTTATCTGATATACAATCTAGCGCACCGTGTAGGGAACATAACCAATTGTCTAATTCACTATCTAGTGCACTATGTAGGGAACATACAGTATATCCATGATCTGATACACAATCTAGTGCACTATTTAGGGAAATTAAGCCTAAATAGTGTTTGTAACGCGAACAGTTAGTTAAGCCAGTTAGCAGCTCCTAGTAGCTCTGTTTTCATCCATAGCCTTTGGTGTGTGCGAGAGGTTTTTTATTTCTTTTTTTCCCTTCGGAGGTTCTTGCTTTCTTCTTCTTCTTGTTCTTACCTCCCTGAAATGAGTTTTTGCAACTTGGGATGTCTGCTTTGTAGTGTTAAAATATATAAACATATATTCGTTGTGGAACTACTTTTTGGCGGAAGGTATCGTCAATATTAAAGCATATTTAATATGAAATTCAGGGCTTCTTTGATTTATTTTCTTTCTTTATTTTGTAAAAACTGTTGTATAAAAGCAATAGAACACTCGAGGTCGTGTGTTATCGTGAATATAACACGACCAAATCACAGCCGTGATGTTATTCGCGATAACACACTCCCTCTCGTGTTCTATTGCTTAAGTATTTTGCATAATTATTTTAGGATGTAGTGGAATAAAACACATTTTACATTCAAAACAACCTGCCACATTAACACATCATTATAAAGCAGCAATTTTAAGTTACTCAGAATTGCTGTGTAATAGTAAGGTGTTATGGATCAATACTGACTAACAGGTAGTGGTGTGCAAGATATGCAAACACTTTGAAATAATTTTGATCACAGCACATTTTTGTGCTTTTTGAACAGCGCAGTACTACGGCCCATGGTTACCTGCGTGAGTCGGTACTGCTTTGGGAGTCGAGACACATGCTCAGGGAAGTCCATCAGAGTGAAGCCTATATATACACTGGTGCATAGATGCAGCAGCCATTGGCGGTACCACAGACCCACATCCTGCCGGCCATCTGGGTACATCATTATTCCAGGCCCAAAGTGCTCATCTGAATGGTACAAGCCCTAAAAACACAGGAATAAACATCCAACAAATTCCTTTTAGAAACTATATTATACTGACAGCTATTTGAAATATTAAATATTCAATTACATTTAAAATGTAATCATGTGAAATTTAATACAACCACCAGCACAGTTGGCAACAGCTTTATTAATAAAACGCAATTTATATAAGAATATTTTAGTAGCAGCATTATTATATGGAACTTCTCCACTGTTAGACGTTTAAACAAGACCCTTAACCCTCTTAAGTCCTGGAGCACAGTACAATGGCTAAACCTGCACTCTGACCCCAGCTTTTAAACATGCACTCTACAAACACAACAGAGCTAAATAATAGGATGCCACATGGTTAAAGGGCTGCTGGACACATATTGTCCAAGTCTGCATATAAGAGCCCTTTTAGCCCAAACCACTCCACTGAAAACTAATCTAATCTATCTATTCTAGTTCATTCAACCAAAAAAAAGAGTCAAGTCGTTTAACTCTTAGTTGTTTACAAATTAAAATAAGAACCACATGGAGTAAGTAGAACATGTGAGGATGTGTTTGCCGGCTAACAACACTTCTGCAGTCTACAGCATTATGAGGAGGTATGAAGATATAAAATAGGGTTTTTAAACTAGTAATTTTCAGTAATACATGAAAATGTTTAGAATGCACCACTTTACATAAACTAGGAAAGTGTTCATACATATGGATACTATCTCATCAAGGTGGTACTATACCTTGAAGATCGCTCCATCAGGGAAGACGTGAACCCCATAGCCCTCTTTACGATTTAGATAAAACTTTCCTGTGAAGTGAGACCCATCTGGCCAGCAGTAGGTGCCACTGCCATGTCTGTAATCCTTGTAGAAGGAGCCTTTATAAGACTACATAAAAATACATTTCAGTCATTATATAAACATTCATTCATTTATTTTCATGCTCGTCATGACAAGGATAACGCAGTGTTATCATTTAATCCTTGTTTTTATTGAATTACATTTTACAAAATGTCCCGACTTTTCAGGAAATAGGGTTTGTACATCTGACCTTGGCATATGGCCATGGATTTCGTTCTGACCTTGGTAAGAGACTACTGTGCCATGTTTTTATAAGGTGCAGTTTAACTAGCTTTATTTAAATGGGCACAGAAAAGACACCAGCTATAGACACTTATTTACATTTTCGGCATTTAGCAGACGCTTTTATCCAAAGCGACTTACAATTGTGATAGTATACAATCTAAGCAATTGAGGGTTAAGGGCCTTGTTTAAGGGCCCAACAGTGGCAACCTGGCAACCTTAACCACTAGGCTTATAATTTAAAGAGTAAAATTAAAGAACACCATGACACATAAGTTAATAGGCATTATATGATGTTCTACATTACAGAAGTTGCTCACTATATCTTTTGTGACCTAGTAATGTTTAAAAACACATAAATTAATTTACACTTTTTGGACAAAGAAGTGTATTCCAATCAAAGCACTGAATCTCAGTTGATAGAGGTTTTGACCCAGCAGATCTTTATAAAGCCTGGGGGTGGCACGGTGGCTCAGTGGGTAGCACTGTCGCCTCACAGCAAGAAGATCCTGGGTTTAATCCCCAAGTGGGGCGGTCAGGGTCCTTTCTGTGTGGAGTTTGCATGTTCTCCCCGTGTCTGCGTGGGTTTCCTCCGGGTGCTCCGATTTCCTCCCACAGTCCAATTGTGTTTGACTTTATTAAACTTGAACTGATGAATCTTGTGTAACCTGTACCTACCTGTCCTGTCATAAATGTAACCACGGTGTAAAACATGACATTAAAATCCTAATAAATAATTAAATAACTTTATAAAGCCTAATTAAAGAATTTTAGTTTTTCACGTAGACAAAGAAGTGTGTTCCAATCATTCAGAAATGAAACTTCCAAGACAGCTACGTGTTGGCCATACTAGCATGTTCGATGAGCTGTTCTATTATTCAGGGACTGGACAGTGTATGGGTCAGTGAGCCAAGGCTACCTGGACAGAATAGATATACACCAATCAGCCATGACATTAAAACCACCTCCTTGTTTCTACACTCACTGTCCATTTTATCAGCTCCACTTACCATATAGAAGCACTTTGTAGTTCTACAATTACTGACTGTAGTCCATCTGTTTCTCTGCATGCTTTGTTAGCCCCCTTTCATGCTGTTCTTCAATGGTCAGGACCCCCACAGGACCACCACAGAGCAGGTATTATTTGGGTGGTGGATCATTCTCAGCATTGCAGCGACACTGACATGGTGGTGGTGTGTTAGTGTGTGTTGTGCTGGTATGAGTGGATCAGACACAGCAGCGCTGCTGGAGTTTTTAAACACCTCACTGTCACTGCTGGACTGAGAATAGTCCACCAACCAAAAATATATCCAGCCAACAGCGCCCCGTGGGCAGCGTCCTGTGACCACCGATGAAGGTCTAGAAGATGACCGACTCAAACAGCAGCAATAGATGAGCGATCGTCTCTGACTTTACATCTACAAGGTGGACCGACTAGGTAGGAGCGTCTAATAGAGTGGACAGTGAGTGGACAGGGTATTTAACTCATACCAGCACAACACACACTAACACACCACCACCATGTCAGTGTCACTGCAGTGCTGAGAATGATCCACCACCTAAATAATACCTGCTCTGTGGTGGTCCTGTGGGGGTCCTGACCATTGAAGAACAGGGTGAAAGCACGCTAAAAAAAAGTATGCAGAGAAACAGATGGATTACAGTCAGTAATTGTAGAACTACAAAGTGCTTCTATGTGGTAAGTGGAGCTGATAAAATGAACAGTGAGTGTAGAAACAAGGAGGTGGTTTTAATATTAGATTATAGTTATAGATCACACTGATATTAAACAATACAACCTCTCCGTTAGTCCAGGTGAAAAATCCGCTGCCATGTTTCAGTCCGTTAAGAAATTCTCCTTCATATTTGGATCCGTCCGGCCATTCCTGAACTCCTGCTCCATTTCTGCTCTTCTCGCACAAGCTACCTCTCATTATTAACGCTGTTCTCCACTAACACAAGCACCACTTTGTCCACAAACACAAAACTATCCACATTTCTGAGGTTTAATCGAAGAACTACACAAAAAAATTGACGTTTTTACACTTTTACTGGAACTTCTTCCACAAGCTGCAGTTTGACGGTTATATTTGATCGCGAGCTGACCTGTTACCATGACGACCAAAGTTTAAACCAGGAGTTCAAGTGTGCGCGTGCCCGTATCCAAACAGAACGGCGTACAGTTGTTACCCGTTTGTACCGAATCAACACACTGAGCTGACTGAAGTGAACTATTCGACCAGACTCACTGCGTCCAACATAACAAATCTGTTACGCCGTGACATTTTAAACCCATGAGTGTTAATCAAGCTTTGTGTTTTTGACTCACAGCAGCGCGCACTTAGCAACCAAGAATTCCCACTATGCTCTTTTCAGTGAAGTGTCGTTTGCGAATGAATCGGCTCATTGAATCGGATCTTTGAATCGACTCTTTGAAACGTTGGGAACCGGAGACATTTTATTCAATTCAGCTGTTATTTAGGGCAAAAGTGTGTTAAAACATATACTTAAATGAGAGTAAAAATTGCATTAAACTTGGATATACAGTCGACCATTAAAACAAATAAACTGATCAGTCAAAAGATTACTGCACACATTTAAACCCAGAACAAGCAGTGCATGTGATGCTAGGTAATATTCAAACCCAGGTTCCCAGGATTAACAATACTGTGCAGCACCAACTCTATCAGCTCTGCAACCATAGCTGAATTCGTTGTTTATTTAGTATTTAGGGTATTTAGTGTAGCACTGTCGCCTCACAGCAAGAAGGTCCTGGGTTCAATCCCCAAGTAGAGTGCTCCGGGTCCTTTCTGTGTGGAGTTTGCATGTTCTCCCCGTGCCTGTGTGGGTTTCCTCCGGGAGCTCCGGTTTCCTCCCACAGTCCAAAGACAAGCAAGTGAGGTAAATTGGAGATTCAACATTGTCCATGACTGTGTTTGACAATAACCAAAGTGTGTAAACCATGATGTTAAATCCTAATAACTAAATAAATATTTAGTAGCATTTGATACCAGCAGTTGCTAACATTTTGGTGTCAACACAGAGTAAAGGGTAATTAAACTGTTTTAAGTGGTTCCAGGATTACAACTGAGCGTCCAGACACATTTTCTCTCAGTATAAGATGACAGTTTGTCTTTTGCAGTAGACCATTGTTGCCTGTGCCTTTTAATGTATGCAGACTATTCCTATTTTTGTGGGCATCAGTCAAGAGATCATGCCATAAAGTAAACTCACATTAGTTTTGTTCAAAAAAGGTGTTTCAACTATTCAGTGACCAGTCAAAGAAATCATTCAGAGATACTTTTGACTTTACCTATTAATACATACATGTACCAGTGAGAAAACTAGTACTTTCTTTTATTTACATATAGTGAACCATCAGTTTACAGCATAAATGATTGGCACATACTTCAGTACCCAGGGGCAAAAGGAGGAGGGTTAAGATATTCTGTTGGTAACACATTTGCTGTAGATTTAGAAAGTCCAGCTTTCCAGTTGTTTAATAGTCCATCTCGTTTCACCATTGCTTCAGATATGTTTTTGTTTGTAGCTTCATCGTTTGTCCTGAACGTTTGCTCTTCTGAATGATTCTTCTTTTTCTGGAAGATCTTCTTGCACTGAGCCAGGCTAAGGAGAGGGGCCTTCAACTCCGTTGGACTCTTTTGTTCAGATGATTGTTTAGGTAGCCGTTTCTCCTTGCCAGTGGTGGGTTTATTATGCCTGCTGGGAGTCTGTGGTGATGTGTCCATGGATTTGGACCTTGCCCTTGGTAGTGGAAGAAGTGTTTCCTGAAATATTTATTAACAGCTTTAGAATCATCAACAAGTTTAACTTTACCTAAAGTTATTACCACCCACTTCTAGAAACTTACTGTACATGCAAACACAAATGTTCAAGGATGTTCATGTCCAAGTGAAGGCCCTTTTTTGCCCAATTTGACAGGTTGGTCAACTCTAGAAAGGTTCAAACTTTTTAATTTTAATGTTGATACCACAGTGGTCTCTTTACACCCAAAACCTTACATATTATTTTACATCTTTTCGATGGCCCACAGTTTGAACTGTGTCTAGTTGATTCAAACAGCAAAAGGTGGACACAATTTCTAGTTTTTAAATATCTCAAAGGTAATTAAAGCAAATAGGATGCACCTGACCAAAATTTGAAGCGCCACAGCAAAGTGTCTGAATAATTTTGTAATAAAATATCACACATGCTAATTATTAACAATTGAGTGAGTAAGCAAGGTTATGTTTTGCATTTGATCAAATCTAGTCCTACAATTACAAGAGGTAAAATAGTTTTCATACTGTATTGTGCAGGTTCAGAATACCAAGCTCCTCCTCTAGGCTGGGATATAGCCTTGGACTGCTTGGTGTGGTGTCCGTTGTGATGCTCATGTTCAGGTCCAGGTTCTGAGGTAGAACTGACAGATGAGACACTTCGTAACGTGCATTTGGCTGAGACATGTTTGGCCAGATATCGGACCCAGGATGACAGGCATTATTTTTGCTAAACAGGAGTTCTGCACATTCTACCTGATCTTTGGAGACCTGTGAAAAAAGATTGTACATGGTGCTGGTCAAAAGAAAAACAGTACAAAAGACCTTAACTACAGCCCTTAAATGTAGACCATTTAGTCTCAATGAGGGAGGTGTGGCCTCTGTACCTTTCAGTCTTAATAAGGGAGGTGTGGTCACTGTACCTTTTAGTCTCAATAAAGGGCAAGTCAATCTCAGATATAAGTATATAAGTGAGGCATGTCTTCACCCTATCTGGTAATCCTTTTATGTCTGATAGGGGTTAGGGTTAAGGTTGGGGGTTAACACAGCACTAAATATGCTTGTTAACACAACGTTAAATATAGATTTATTATTACCTGATCAAAATGTTTGTAATTTAATTGTTGTATGTTTGAAAATGTTGTGCAGAAAGCACTGACCGGATCACAGGCAACGGTCAGCAGCTCAGTGAAGGGAGCAATCGAAGTCTGACTGTAGAAAAGCACCAGGTCGTCGAGAGAGCGGTGGCGCGTCTTCTCACCCACTATCACGTATTGGTTATCTGGAAGCATGTCGATCATAAAATGCCTGCAGCAGTCATTGGCTCTAAACAGGTTTGGGAGAGATCAGAATAAAATCGGGTGTGTTTAGTGTTTAATTTGTGAAGCCATGTGTACAGTTGTTAGGTAACTAAAGAACACTAAATTACAGGCCGTTATAGTAACTGACTCACCTGTAGGACAGGGTGTATCCTATTCTGCTCTCACTGACACAAATAAGGAAGCAGCCTGGTGGTTTGGTCATCAGCATTTCCTCTGACTGCCTGCAACACATTTAAACAGGCAACTATAAAGGTGTTTATCCTAATATAGATCAGCCTGGAGCCCTGGGTGCAAGGGACACAGTAACACCCTGGACGGGGCGCCGGTCCATCGCAGGGCAGACACATACACACACACATACACACACCCATTCACCTATAGGGCAATTCAGTGTCTCCAATTAACCTACCTGCATGTTTTTGACCTGTGGGAGGAAACCGAAGCTCCTGGAGGAAACCCACGCAGACACAGGGAGAACATGCAAACTCCACACAGAAAGGTAGGCATGAACATCAACAACAAAAATAAAACAACAAACTACCATTCACAGAGGCAAAACATACAGTTTTCACAGAGTGGTGTAACATTGTACTATTAGCACAGTATATTACCAATACAGCTACAACACCAGTTTTTCAAGATCTGGATAAATTGGCACTCTATTCTTTATATTTGAGTAGACTTTCTTAATTGATGAGTTAAGCCTGTGTTAAGACTACATGTGCAAGGTTAAGAATTCATAGTGCAAAAGGTACCCCTATAAAGCCACAATATGTGCTTGCATTTAGTCACTATATTATTAATTAGTATTAGTAAGTATTAGTATCGGGTTAGTCTTGCGAGGCCAGATATGAGTGAGTCATGAGAGATCTATTTGTAAAATCTTAAA
Source organism: Trichomycterus rosablanca (assembly GCF_030014385.1). Lineage (NCBI taxonomy): Eukaryota > Metazoa > Chordata > Actinopteri > Siluriformes > Trichomycteridae > Trichomycterus > Trichomycterus rosablanca. Next base: position 3,100,460 of record NC_086004.1, read on the forward strand.
AAAGTGCTCAGATTGCAGCTCCACCCACAAACTTGGAAAACACTTCAAAACCCTGTTCAGCACTGAAGGAGTTAAATACATAACTTAAGCAAAACAGTGTCTCCAGCTTCAGTTCACAAATCTACAAAACAGTTTTTGAAATTCTACTGAAATCCTATTGTTCTATTCAGGTCTTTCTGAGGTGTTTTCAGTACATTGCTATTCTTTTACAGTCTTTCTTTGAGTTGACAGCACCTAGTCGTGATCTTTTTAGCCCTGTCAGCTTACATCTGTGGTAAAAAACAATGTTGACAAGGTGAGTGCATGTGAGCAATTTCCTGCTCCACATCCTATGTACTGTAAAGTGTATCCATGGCTTGTGCACACACATTAAAAACTATTTAGTGTAAAGGTGTGGGATTGTTGCATTTGCTTTTACAAGCACTATTTGGCACCAATCACCTTTAAGGTAAGTCACATTTTCCTAGATGTAAATTTAATCAAAAAGCTATGAGTGACCCTGCCTGTATTTGCTAAAACTGGCCTGAAACTATAATCTTTGTAATGGTATCAGATCAAATTTCACAACACGTGATGTTAAATGCCAAGGCAAGACAGATCTGATGTATGAAAAAGTTGAGAACATCAGATCAGTATCAGTCCACAATCAGCTCTAATGAACATCAGAATGAAGTATAGCCCATTTCATGTTCTCCCAAATAGCCACATTTTAACATTATTAAACCTTATGTAACCTTATGTACGCCTTCATATTAGATCCTTCATACAGTACTGATACATCTTTCTGTTATTTTGTCCATAAGTAGCTCTCATAATTACAATTCATTCAAGTGAAAAAAGAAAGACATACTGGACTGTGTGTTTAATCATGTTTAATCACTGCTCTTTTTGACAGCCAGTATGTAAAATGAATGTAAAATGACTTTTCTGTATCTGTTTATTACAAATAAACGTATATACTATATATGATATATGAGACTTACTTCCTGGATATGATACCATGAAACCATTCTGGAACGACCCCATCCTTTATGATGCAGTTCTTCTGGTACTCTCTGAACCAAGCCATGACCGCTTCTAGTGTCACAGCTTCAGCCATAACAAACACCACATCGAGTGTAATATACTAAACAAAAAATCTAACAATATATAATGTCCCAGTGTCCTAGTGTATACAATCTGATGCTGGTTTAATCTATATAGTTGAAAAGTTTAAAATCCTACCTGGAGAACAAGATGACTCTGTCACATGACAAACACTGAGACTAAGTCAGCATGAATAACGTGAGCTGGAAATAATGGTCCAGTACAAGGTGTGACGTGTTTATAAATAACACAAAGAGGTTTGAGGTTGCGAAGGAGAAAAGAAGTCGAACAGGTTCTTTCACTTTATTTCAATATCATTTGAATGCATTTGAATATTCAGGACAACAATAACAGTGTACCTGTGTGAGTGTATGATGTAAAGCTGAGAAAATTCATATTTATTAAGTAGAATAAATGAAACAATGGGCAAGATGCATTAAATCACTTATACAGAAGAATTGTTTAGACTTTATATTCATTTATTTATTCATTTATTAATTTATTAATTTGTTGTCTGTTTTACCATCGCTGTATCCTGGTCAGGGTTGTGTGGTATTTTGTCTTCATTTAGTCATTTGTAAGGTCAGGCAGCAGGTTGGATGAAAAGGCCGAGCTCACAGTCATCATTCTTATTCATTCCAGAGGTTCAGTCATGATGAGGTCAGTGTTGAGTTCCACCACACCAAACCTTGCTTTACAATCAGGTGCACTGGACAGTAGTTAGGACTGAAAAGGGACTTCCCTGAACTGTACAAATGTATTCAGTATAATAGATTTTATACACCTGTTAGCAGTGGGTGTGGTTGAAACGCCTAAACCAAATACAGTCGTTAGGAGGAGCCTCCACATGCTGTTCTTTACTGTACATACTGTCTGGGCATTTTAATCCTTCTTGGAACTGTTCTTTTTCTGTGACTGAATGATTTGAACAACCCAGCGTGTCCCAAACCTTTAGATTTTAATTTCATAAGTAGATATATTAATAGCTGAGCCAAGAATATACATGCAGCACATTTATTATTTAGTAATGTGTTGCTTTTATCTGTACTGCAGGCCCAAAGTATGATACACCACCACTATACTAAGCAGTAAGTACAGTGTTGTTGGGTTTTCTATTCCAAACATACTCCTGGTATTTTAGTGGCTGAATAGATCTTTGTTTCTTCTGACCTTATCCACTAGGATGCTGTTTTCTATTTACATTATCAGCAACAAAATTCATCGGTGCTTTAAACTACAGATTTTAGAGCATTCTCTAAAAAATAACACAAAAAAAATATAGCTGTCCTAAAAATGTAAACTGTGAGCTTCACAAAGCTGAAATTAAATGTTTTAATTTGACCAAAGGCCAGTAAACAATCTAACTTGTGTGAGGAGCACAAATCTGCATCCTTTTCCTCTAAAATGATTTATTTTTTTGAAGTAAAAGGTTTATTTTTAGAAGAAACCAGAAGATGCATCACAATAAACTGTTAACTGTTTAAAACAGTGGGGGATCCGTAATGGGTTGAGCAGCATCTGGTTAGATCATTAGTAGTTCTGCATTGTCAAAGAACAGCACGATATTAGCTAATTTTATAGGAGCCAAATGATTCAGAAGTGGTTTAATGAACACCAGGATGAAGTCTACCCCCCTCTTTGTTCTCCCAAATAGCTACATTTTAATTTGAGCAAGGTTTTGGAGCACTGCTACCTTTATGTCTTTATATTAGATCTTTAAGAATGTACTGTTACAGGTTTCTGTTATTTTGTCCACCCCTTGTAGAAATATCGCTGAAATATTTGTGCCGCTACAGTCCCCAGCAAACGTCCTGCTCTGCATTTATTTTGTATTCAGTTACTTCAGTAATACAACATGTGAATTCTTTACTGCTTTGTAAACACACTCTTTCACACTCCTTTGGGGACAGTGGTAGCCTAGTTGGTAGAGCTTTGGACTATCAATGGGAAGATTGTTGGTTCAAATCCAGGCTCTGCTTTGCAGCCACTGTTGGGCCCTTGAGCAAGGCCCTTAACCCTGTCTGCTCCAGGGGCACCGTATAATGGCTGATCCTGCGCTCTGACCCCAGCTTCCAAACAAGCTGGGATATGTGAAGAAAGAATTTCATTGTACTGTACACGTGTTTATGTATATATGACAAATAAAGGCGTTCTGTTCCGTTCAGTAATATACAAACACGATATGGTCACCATTAGTAATTATTCAGTTTATATAGTACAGCCACGCCCAATGCTAACAGGTGTATAAAATCAACCACATATAATAAATTCAGCTATAAATTCTGTACAGCAGTGTGGGTATATTTCCATTTCAACTGTATTAAACACCTTTGGGATGAATTGGAATGTCAAATAAGCTGTGTGCCACCCACCAGCTGAAACATGAATATATAAAGTGAGTCCAAGTGTTTTTAAAATCTGTATGCCATTGGAATAGATCTTAGGAACAATGATGCGTGTGCTGATGGAAGACATACAATATTATGCAAAAGCTATTTTGCATGTGGGTGCATTATGTAGTTGTTAAATTACTGGCTGTGGCTCAGTGCCTAAATATGGGGTCAAGAGGATCTGTTGTGCTTAGCAGTAAAAGCTAGAGTCATTTTATTTTTATATTAATATAAGGTTGGTCCACCATGGGCAGCTACACCAGTCTTCCAAATACTGTAATTATCCCACAGTTGGAGTTCTGATGGTAAATAAGGTAACTAAACAGCCCTGGTATAAACTAAAGTGTTATACTATAATCATGAACAAATGAAGCATAATACGTTTTTATACAAATTTATTACATGCAAAGTGAAAAAGAAACTGTCACAATAGAAGATACAAATTAAAAATAATTGAAATGCAAATTTGGTCCATATTAAAAGTGGAATGTATTCAGCTCACCTGAATCCTACATCCTCATAAGACTTAATTAATCACACATACTTAAACATTCTACATGAATTCTATATTTTTTGGAATATTTTTGGTTTTATATGCATATTTGTTTTATAAATGTGTATTTATTAACATTTTAACCCCTTCAGACCACTTGACACTAACTTATTTGTTGTATAAAATAAGTGAATTCACACATTATTCATTCATCCTCAGCAACCGCAACATCCTGATTAGGGTCACTGTAGGTCCAAAGCCTACGTGGAAACAGGTTGCCAGTTCTTCTCAGGACACCTGAAGGCATTTAAGAGTAGCCAATCTGGCAGTCCTCCTACTGGCATATTTTTGGAATGTGGTAGGAAACCACACATTGACACATGGAGAGCAAACTCATCACAGACAGTAATCGAAGGCACAGATCAAACCCATGACACTGAAGATGAGCCATTCTGCAGTCCCATGGCTATTTTTAAATGAATTCTGTGAATCACAAACAGAAGAGCAAAGCAAAGCTCTGATTGGTTACTCAGTAGTGTTTAAACTAATCATTGGCCCTCCTCTTAATTTATATATTTGAATTAATAGCAATATCATTTCAATAGATGCAAGATCTGAAAGGGTTAAAATGTTTTTTTTTTTAATATATATATAATTCATGATTTTATGAATTATTAGCAGCTCAGGTTAAAATATCTTAACCTAACCCTTTTTTTTTTAAACTAAAAAAAAAACCTCTGGAAGGAGAATTAAACCCTTATTAAATGACCAGCAGATGCCAGGAATGATCCAAAACTGTAATTCACATGGAGGCAAAACATTTTCCTTCTACGTTTTGCATAAAATGCATCAAATAAAATGTAAACAAATGATTTAAATGCTATTTTATAAAAGTGGCGGGCACTTTGGCAGCCAACCATCACTGACTATTAAATGTTTTGAAATATGAGAGAATAACAGTGTCGATGAAAACCGATGATGAAATAATTAAATAATTCTAAGAGGTTTGAAAATAGGAGGAATGAAGCTGGTGTTTGTGGATTGTCATGAGGTGAAACTCCTCTTCATGATTTTCATATGCTGTTCAGCTCCTGGAGCGTCTGATCCAGAACTTGGTGCATGCCCAGGTTTTCCTCTTTAGCGCTTGCTAATTTTTCTGTAAGAAGAAAGAAAAAGAACCATAAGCTGCTGCAATGATTTTGTTTAACACACAAGTGGTGAACATGACTGCACACGACTAAATGACTTTTTTTATTTGCATGCGGTAATCATACACACGGCTGTAGTAGTGCTTTAAATCATTGTAAACAATGTGCACGGCAACCATCAACCTAAAAAAACATGCAATTTTTAAACTGTGGTGTTAGGACACACAGGATGACTCGAAATTGTAACTTGAGCTCACCTTTGTCGAGATGCAAACAGTACAAGTACAATTAATCTGCACAATCTGTTTATTCATTTATTAATTTTTAAAATAACTCAATCCACCTGATTTTGGAAGGTGGGAGGAACCCAGACTACCAAAAGATGACCCACACAGACAAATAGAGAACAAGCCAGTTCCTGGGGACTGAGGACTGAAGCTTCCCAGAACCCATATTACATTTTATTTCCCCCCCTTATATTGTCCTGATCTGTCCCGGCTGCTTGCACAGCACCCTTACACACATTAAATGTTAATCCTGCTATGATCTCTGTATTACTTTTTGTGCCGGTGCCTTGACCAGACAACAGGAATTGGGGCTGCAGTGACAAGAAGGCAACTGCTAACACAGTTGAGGCATAAATCAGGGTATTAACAGTGATGGGATAGCATGTTAGACTGCTGTGCCACCCGAGCGCCAGTAAAATTCACCTTTTTGTCAAGCTCAAACACAAATACACTTACACTGATGAGCCAAAATTTAAGTATCAGGGCTCTGTGCAGGCCACCGGACTTTCTTTATACCATGGTTTTCTGGTAAAGACAAAAGCCTTCCCTAAACTGTTGCTGCAAAGTTGGGAATTAAAAGTGTGTCCCAATAATTGTGTCCATATAGTGTAATTTATAATTGCTGTCTACATAACTGTACTTTAAATCTATTAATATTGCAATTACAAATTTTGTGCCCATATGTAGAAATGATGTCGAGTAAGGACAGATTTTTATGAAGATGAATATTCAGCTTTGAATAGAAGAATAAACGAGAGCTTAATGAGAAACAGGAAATGACAGCATTTTTATTGCAACTAGATGTTGAGTTGCATAGAGACAGCGGTACAGAAGAGGCAGATTATTGCGGCAAAGCAAAAAACAGGAGAGCAGACAGAACAGACAGCGGCATCTACAGGGAGGTCATATCGTTCAGGGCATGGTCCAGCTCCTCCGAAATGGCCTTGTATTTCAGCTTCTGTGCATATAACTCGTCTACGTCAGCAGAAACAGAGCAGACAGAGGAGAGAAGTGAGGACAGCGAGCAGAGAGGAAGGAAAAATGAAACATTTAACAGATGACACATAAAATGCATAAAAAATAAAAACCAAAGCCACAAATGAACATACGCATCTGAACTGCTCCTACCCTCCTTAAGTACTTCACCAATTCCCAGAGGTGTAAAATTTCCATACAGCAAAAAACCCTCTCGGCTTGCTTTCGCTCGACGTATATACTTTCACCCAGGCGATTTAAAGAAAAGCCGCCCACAGGAAGCCGTTCGATTTCCACTGACAGCAGACATTCTTTAATACTTGGAGGATTTCAGCTGATTCCGTTCACTCAGCAGAAAACAGCATCTCCAGCTAAAACGGTTCAAGATGCTGAAATATGAAACTCCCAAACCAGACTGAAATAATCTGCTGCTATGTTGTATGTAAATTCTTTATGGTTTGTACAGACTGGCCAAATTCAGGCCAGTAAATACAAACCCGTGCTGGATATTATGACTTGCGTGCGTGCAAAAAAATTTTTAGCAACTAAAAATGTACACAATTTTAATCCTAAACTCAAATTAAATCAATCAGTCAAGGCATGTTTTGTGTTTAGCGGTAGATTCGGTTGTTTTTTCTGTCCAAAGACACACACACACTAGTAGCTCTAGCTGGCCTGACTGAATGTCTTTGGACTGTGGAAGGAAAACGGAGCACCGGGACGAAACCCTTGCAGACACAGGGAGAATAAGCAAATGCCACACTGAATGGAACCCGCTTGACCAGGGAATCAAACCCAGGACCTCCTTGTTGTGAGGCGACAGTGCAACACACGGCACCACTGTGCTGCCTCTTATAAGATGGTATTATGGTATTAAATATTACATCTATTTAATCATTCAAATCCAAGTGGAATTTCCACATAAATAATAATATACATTATTAAGTTCCTTGAAGTAATGCAACATAAAAGAATGAGTTCGTACCTTCCAGGTCGTCAATGGTTTTTTCCAGTTTGGTCACTGATCTTTCTGCAAATTCAGCACGAGTCTCTGCCTGCTCACAAACAGTAAGACACGTAGAGCATGTTAATTACCTGCTCTAATATGTAACATTTATATCAACATGCATATTAATAACAAGTAAACAACACAGTACCTCCTTCAGTTTGTCACTAAGAACCTTGATCTCCTCCTCATACTTGTCTTCTTTTTCTGAGTACTGAAATACAGCAGACGATAAAACGTCAATTAGTAATGACCAATGGCATCAAGAACTGCAATCATGTAACAAAGTACTTTGTCTAAAATGCAACAACTGGCATGCTCAAACTCCATTTATTGAGCAAAATGGACCCATAGAGGACCCCCACATTATCAGCAGTGCATTTACACTTACGTGGTAATGACATGGTCATTTATGTACCTGTCGACGTGTAGTTGGATGTTGTACAACATCATAATCAATTCTGGGAGGAGAACAGCGCTCCAATCAAAAACCTTAACCCCAAATGGCCAGTGAGGAAAGACTAAAGGAAGATTAACACACTTTGTGCACTCTAACTGTATGCCAACAACCAGTGTTAACAGGGCATGTGTTCCTAATAAAGAGGCCAGTGTATTGAAACAGTATTTAAAAATCCCAACAACACTGCTGCACTCGATACACTCATACCAGAACAACACACACTACCATGTCATTACAATGTTAGTGCCACTACAGGGTGGAAAGTGGTCCAGCATCCAAATATCATCTGGTAAGCAGAGGCCATATGGGGGTCCCTTTCGACTGAAAAATGAGGGGGAACCTATAACAATAATTGGCTTGTCTGAGAAAAAAAAGGGCCGTAGGGATTCCTTATAACTGCTGCAATTACGACCTCTGCTGGCTGATCAATGGCACCCACACAGAGATGGAGGATAATAGAGATCGGTGCAAGACTCTTCATGCGAATACAGATCTCCAGACGAACCCGCCTCATGCAGGTGAAAAAGAAGAGATCAGCCACTGAACATGTGTTAGAGGATGTGTTAGTAACGGCCCTCCTCGGTCAGGAAAGGAGGTTTGCAGCAGTAAAGGATCAAAATGCAATTGGGTAATTGGATACGACTAGATTGGAAAGAAAACTGGAGGGGGATTCATGGGCGAGCCTGTTCTTTCTAAAGTAAATTAGCTGAAAAACTGATGAACTTAATTAATTCCTTTGTTTTTGTTTCTGTACAGTTAGCGCTTCTGTGCTAGAATTATTATTGGGTTTTTTTGCATTTGTTTTTTAAGGTAAATCTGAAAGCAGTTTTTAAGCTCTGGTTTGCATGAACAGGAAGGTCTGGGGTCTGCCTAGGTGTTTAGTTCTACCAACCCCAGCCATAGAATAATGTAATAGATTAAACATGTCATTTCTGTATAATGTTTGTTTCAGCGTTCTGGTGATAAAGATCGTAAAGGTCGTATCATCTTACTTTCTCTGCTTGAGCTTCGAGGGACTTGAGGTTGTTGGTTACATTTTTCAGCTCCTCCTCGAGATCGATGACCTTGCTGTTAGGAACCAAAGTGAGAATGAAGCATCATCATTAGTTTATCCCACTTCATTTTGTTCTATAATTTTTTTATTTATTAATATAAAAAAACAGTATGGGGAAGTACACTAACAAACTCTACATAAAAAGATCAGAATTAGATTTTCCATGTACCAGGTACGAGATAAACAAGTGGAACACTTACCATTCAGACATCTCAGCTCTCTCCTCTGCTCGTTCCAGTTCACCCTCCAGTATCACCAGTTTACGAGCCACCTGAAGCAGAAGCCACAGAGTTTAAAACACTGACCTGGGCTGTAACTATCACTAAATAATCAAACACTGTGAACTCACCTCCTCGTATTTTCTATCGGCCTCCTCTGCAATGTGCTTGGCCTCCTTCAGCTGCATCTCCTGAATTTCCATCTTCTCCTCGTCTTTCATGGCACGGTTCTCGATCACCTTCATACCTCTGGTGGGTACAGTGAATCCATGTCATAATTCATTTTTAAAGAAAAGCAGCTATTCTGATGTATGTATGTGCAACATATTATTTTACCCAGAGATATAAACACTATTAACCACTGGCTTATGTAAAAAAGATCTAAGACTCCCCTTTATCCCTTTAGCTTTTTTCTTACTGGTACTTCACACCGGTCTCAGCCATGCGCATGTCCCACCCATTCTCAGTCCTCAGAGTTTTAGCCTTGGTTTTCCCACCCAGTTTGAGTCTTGTTAATCATCTTGTTTGATTGCACCTCTTTTGAGCCATTTTCCTTGTCTGCTGCCTATTTAAATCATTTTGTGTTTGCAGACCAGTGTGACATATCAAAGCATCACCAGATCCTGTGCCGAGCGTTTTTCTAAATCTACTTTATCATGCCTGGACCATTGCCTGTTTGGTTTTTGTCTTGTTCCATAGCCTAAGTCTAAGAAAGCCTGTTGCCAAATTGACTCTGCTCAACTGACTTCTTAGTCTTTTTATATCATTTATATCATTATATCAATTTTGATATCATAGTATATACAATAATACATGCACATGATCCCGAGGTGCTTTTGATATAAACCTTTTTAACCGCCTGAGCCTGTCGATTAGAGGCTGGCATAAAATCAGTGCCGTTCCTGCTAGATGTGACGTGAATCTACAGTGACTGCACTTGCAATGTCAAGAACTCACGATTACACCTTATTCTCCCACACACTGAACTGAAGGATGATGAACTCTAAGTATGTTCTTTATGCTTTTTTATTTGTTATAATGTTTGTTATAATTAATGTTATCTAATCTCATTAATCCAAATATCCCCAAGGCCACCCAAGGAGGGTAAAGGTCCCTGGTTCCTCTCAGAGTTTCTTCCTTGCAATATTTAAGGAGTTTTGTGCTGTCCACTGTTGTCTTCAGCTTTGTAGGGTTTTTTGGTCCTGAAAGTGGCTTTGAGACAACGTCAATTGTTTGACAATATGCTGATAGTTTGTCTCATCAGCAATGTGTTCTAAAAATGTTATATGCCATTTTGAATATGCACACTCATATAAATGTTTTCTGTATTAAAATGCAAAGTAAAATGCTAACACACTCGGCCAACTGCTTTTGAATTTCATTGTTAGTACGAGTCTAAACTTGTGTGAAGTAAGTGATTAGCACCCTCTAGTGCCACAGTGCTATATGTTTCTACAGAACATATGAAATCAAAATGATCGCTGCTGTGGGCACGTGGGTGGATCCAGGGCTTATCAGGCAGTCAGACGATTGGGTATGTGAAGGTGGGGGCGGTCAAGGCCCCACGATGGTATGTAATACACTGTTTACATTAAATGACCTTTATTTTCCTTCTCATGTACTACATGCCCCTGTGCATGAATCAAAGTTTATGATGACATGAAGAAAAGCTCAGTTTAAGAAACTCATTCCCCACTGACCAGCTCTGGAATGAACCGGAACATCAGCTGAGGCTTTCCTGACCAACATCAGTGCCCAGCAACACATGCCTTTTGACTAAATGGGCACAAATTCTCACATACATACCTTAAAATCTTGTGAGTAATATAGTGTATCTCATGATTTGAACTTCTCCATACCTCTCACTCTCATCTGCTGCTTTTTCAGCCTCCTCCAGTTTCTGGAGGGCAGTGCCCAGTCTCTCCTGTGCCCGGTCCAGCTCCTCCTCCACCAGCTGGATCCTGCGGTTCAGAGCTGCCACTTCTGCTTCAGCCTGAAAACACAGGATCAGAGGATCAGAGAATTAGTCATGAGAAAAATAAACTAGCAAATGTACCCTTGATTTCATTACAATAACAAAAAAATCATTTGCTGAAATTTTTATTCTTAAGTATGATGTAAGGCAGGGACTTGGCCCGAGATGAAGCCGAAAAACAGCTTGAACTGCTTTGAACTCTGGGTGTTGCTATTGCATAAAACAAATCTAAAAAGCTCCCCGTCTTCTTTCCCGACTCAAAACATTAACGTTACACCTACAGTGTATCACAAAAGTGAGTACACCCCTCACATTTCTGCAAATATTTCATTATATCTTTTCATGGGACAACACTATAGACATGAAACTTGGATATAAGTTAGAGTAGTCAGTGTACAACTTGTATAGCAGTGTAGATTTACTGTCTTCTGAAAATAACTCAACACACAGCCATTAATGTCTAAATGGCTGGCAACATAAGTGAGTACACCCCACAGTGAACATGTCCAAATTGTGCCCAAAGTGTCAATATTTTGTGTGACCACCATTATTATTCAGCACTGCCTTAACCCTGCTGGGCATGGAATTCACCAGAGCTGCACAGCTTGCTACTGGAATCCTCTTCCACTCCTCCATGATGACATCACGGAGCTGGTGGATGTTAGACACCTTGAACTCCTCCACCTTCCACTTGAGGATGCGCCACAGGTGCTCAATTGGGTTTAGGCATCACCTTTACCTTCAGCTTCCTCAGCAAGGCAGTTGTCATCTTGGAGGTTGTGTTTGAGGTCGTTATCCTGTTGGAAAACTGCCATGAGGCCCAGTTTTCGAAGGGAGGGGATCATGCTCTGTTTCAGAATGTCACAGTACATGTTGGAATTCATGTTTCCCTCAATGAACTGCAGCTCCCCAGTGCCAGCAACACTCATGCAGCCCAAGACCATGATGCTACCACCACCATACTTGACTGTAGGCAAGATACAGTTGTCTTGGTACTTCTCACCAGGGCGCCACCACACATGCTGGACACCATCTGAGCCAAACAAGTTTATCTTGGTCTCGTCAGACCACAGGGCGTTCCAGTAATCCATGTTCTTGGACTGCTTGTTTTCAGCAAACTGTTTACGGGCTTTCTTGTGCATCAGCTTCCTTCTGGGATGACGACCATGCAGACCGAGTTGATGCAGTGAGCGGCGTATGGTCTGAGCACTGACAGGCTGACCTCCCACGTCTTCAACCTCTGCAGCAATGCTGGCAGCACTCATGTGTCTATTTTTTAAAGCCAACCTCTGGATATGACGCCGAACACGTGGACTCAACTTCTTTGGTCGACCCTGGCGAAGCCTGTTCCGAGTGGAACCTGTCCTGGAAAACCGCTGTATGACCTTGGCCACCATGCTGTAGCTCAGTTTCAGGGTGTTAGCAATCTTCTTATAGCCCAGGCCATCTTTGTGGAGAGCAACAATTCTATTTCTCACATCCTCAGAGAGTTCTTTGCCATGAGGTGCCATGTTGAATATCCAGTGGCCAGTATGAGAGAATTGTACCCAAAACACCAAATTTAACAGCCCTGCTCCCCATTTACACCTGGGACCTTGACACATGACACCAGGGAGGGACAACGACACGTTTGAGCACAATTTGGACATGTTCACTGTGGGGTGTACTCACTTATGTTGCCAGCTATTTAGACATTAATGGCTGTGTGTTGAGTTATTTTCAGCAGACAGTAAATCTACACTGCTATACAAGCTGTACACTGACTACTCTAAGTTATATCCAAGTTTCATGTCTATAGTGTTGTCCTATGAAAAGATATAATGAAATATTTGCAGAAATGTGAGGGGTGTACTCACTTTTGTGATACACTGTACATTAACGTTCCCCAGTTTTTGGATAAACGCAGCGACTCTAGTTGTAGCCTAGCGGTTAAGGTACTGGACTAGTAATCTAAAGGTTGCTGGTTCAAGCCCCACCACTAGCAGGTTAAAAGATGATAAAAGCGTCTGCTAAATGCTGAAAATGTAAATGTAATGTAAATGATTTCAAAGAAACCAAAACTAGATGCGAACGCAGAAGATTAATAGGAAAATTTTTCTTTTTTCCTCGAGTTCAGAGGGAAGTGGGAATGTTTAATTTAAATAAGTATACTAATCTTCCCATCAGGATTATAAACTGGTGAGTGAAATCTGCAAAATCTTAGTTTACAAAACACTGTCAAGGAAAAAATCACTACTCACTCAAATATAAAGGAAGTTAGTAATCAGGCAGGTCTGTTATATTTTTATTTGTTTTATTACTAAAGAGTAAGTGGCTCCATGTTTGTATATAAGGACTGAACAATAAGGCTTTAGGATAAGGATTACACTCGTACTGCACTTGTGTGTGTTACTTTAATATGTGTATAATGAAACAGTATGATGAGCAGTAATGTCAATAATGTATAAATATTATTATTAAGTCCTGCTCAATGCTTGTCATTCACTGAAATTTCCTGCTTCTGCTATCACAGGGTCATTAGTAAATAAAACATGACTCTGTTCATGTGACGAACACAGCAAACATAAAACTGTTTACATTTAAAAGCTGCACCTCCCAGATCCTGTTAAACAAAGCTCACAGTTTTCAGTCTCCAGGTAGCTCCAAACAGCACGAACAATCACACACTTCCTACACTGATAATTACCCATAATTACCATCCATATCAGCATGCTTTAATTAAGCTGACATGCTTTTCTGTCAGAAAGGTTCGTCAGTCTGACAGCTACATAATTAAAAGCTGCTGAAAAGCATGAAGGACTTGAGGTGAAACAGGACACACAGGGTAGAACACTAAAGCAGAATTGTTTTCACTGCGGCCTGGTGTTTTATACGAGAGCTCAAGCGGCTTTGGGACAGAAACAGAGGAATCCCAGCTAATGTCGGCAAATTCCTGACCGTGGTTTGGTTTATGGATTCTTGGCAGAGAATCAAAGACTCACAGACTGAAAGTCTTATCCAGAAAAATCCACAAAATAAAGAATGTGGAGAATCTCTCTGTATTAAAACGTGACAGAATAATGCCGGTTCCCCTCGGGGTTTAGTCATTATCTGAAAAGACACGTTTAAAAGAAAGGAAATGCATCACCTAAATACAGTATCACCTCACTTTACGTCTTAAAAACGACTTGGGCACCACTCAGGTGGCGCAGCAGTAGAAACACGCTAGCACACCAGAGCTGGGATCTCGAATAAGTCGTATCAAGTCTCAGCTCTGCCTGCCATCTGGGCTGAGCAGCCACATGAACAACGATTGGCCTGTTGTTCATACAGGAGTGGGGTATTAAGCCGGATACTTGACTCTTCGTAACTAATGCAATTACGACCTCTGCTGGCTGATTGATGGTGCCTGCACAGAGACGGGGAAAGAGTGCAGATCAGGGTGTGTCTCTCTGTACACAGAGCTGGTCCGCAGCTGATCTCGCCTGGAGTGGGTGACAAAATGCATACGGCTGCTGCCCACGTGTCGGAGGGGGCGTGATTCACATGAATATGCAGTCTTGTTGCTCTGTTCTGGTTTTTAGTCAAATAGATTTTCCCTCTGTATGAGATCCTTGTATTGAACCACACACTTTCTATTACACTATTCATGGGTCTCAGAGCTGATTTTTATAAGTTCTCAGTATTAAAGTTCAGAGGAACAGAAGATGATCCCTAAATCCAGTTGAGACAGTTTTAATAAACTCCAAAAAGACGAGTTACAGAGACTCAGTGAGATTAAACTGCGAGGAAGCTGCTGACAAAGACAGGAGGCAAAAACGCACACAGGAAATGGACGTGCTCTACATCCTCTACCTCTTCTGTTTTTTCAGGGTCAGAACCCTCCTTTCCTCAGTCACGGCGTTCCCCAGCTGCTAGGAATGCAGGCCTTATATGGTAAAACACTCCTGAATGACCACGAAAGACATGAGAGAGATCAGTCGGGGGAAAAAACGGGCTAAACGGAGCCATGTGCGTCTACACTGAACCAGCACGAGAGGACTGGGAACAGTGATCGGATTGCACTGGATTGTGTCGGACGTGTCTGCTCCGAGTTTCTTTCTTTACGAGCATGAAAACCATCTCATGAACTTACTGAACTCCTTCTCTGGGAGGGCAAAAGTATCTGAATGAGAAATGCTTTTATATGCCAAATACAGAACGTAAACTAAAAATAAAACACAAAAACTCACCGAATTAATAAAGTGTGTGAAAATGAAGCGTAGGGTACAAAATAAACTTCAGCATTTCATCGTTTTCTTCTTACAGTAAGTTTATTTTTTTCTATTTTCAAACTACACTGGTTCAAAAGTTTTTTCCCTGGATTTTTTTCAATTCATTCGAGTCTTTTCCAGTTCCCAATTGGGAATCTGCTGCTGCACAGCACCCTATTTCATCACCACAGATCTCCTCTGACACGTGTCCAATGTGCCGCCGCTTCTTATCACCTGCCAGTGTTGAGTTCCCATACCGCGGTACCATGTATAGAGAGCCACGCTAAGCTCCATTTGACGTACTTCTCCTACTTACGCAGGCAAACGGACCAGTCGCATATCGCAGCAGCAGTGGGAAAAGACCCTATTTGACCTTCCCTCCCTCAAACACAGGCATTTGTGTTTCAGGTTGGTGGCTCTGCTGAGATTTAAACTTGCAAGCAAACTGTCTAGAAAATGCATAAAATCTGATCCAAATCTGCTTTTTAGGCCACTGATGGGTTGATACTAACATTTTGAATCTGAAGCTGTACATCTCACTGAGAGAGAACCGATTAGTTAGGAAAAGCTGTTTGCTAAAGATCTGAATGTCCCCATTTAAATCCATGTTTTAATATCATTCTACATGACGTCCTGGTACAGAAGCTGCTCAGCACAAGATCACATAGGGCTTTAAAGTGTGATGGAGATGGCACCCAAATCCCTACACTGCAAAGAATGCAGTGTAAATTTATAGTAAACGAGTCTCAGTACAGTAACCCGGATCCTAAAGAACATCAGTCAAACCGGACACACACATCTCTCACTTAACATGCTCGACTCAAATCAGATTTGACCCCAGCCCCACTCAACAGCTCTGGAATGAACTGGAACATCAGCTGATGTTTCTTGACCAGATCCGAGACATACAAGTGCTCTGTTTGATTAACTGGGCACAAATTCCCAAAGACATACTCCAAAGTCTTGTGATAAGCTCTTCTTAGAAGAGTGGCTGTTGTTCTAGCTAAGAAAAGAGAACAGACTTGCACTCGAAACATCAGTGACCACACTCTAGGAGAACTGCCTCATTCCCAAATATTATTATATCATTTTCATATTTAACCTCCTGGTCAGGGTCACAGAGCGTCCAGATTCTTAGAGTGGGTGGCTAAGGCACAGTATGAATTGGTGTTCTGCGCACAGTGACCCTGACCAGGATACAGCAGTGGTAAAAGGTGAAAATAAAATGAATGTAAATGAGAACACACTTGCAATGATCGGATTTGATCTCATCATGAGAAATCTTGCCATGTGATTCTATGTGACTTGGTGGTTAATAAGAATGAGAACTATCGATGACCAAACTGGAATGAATTGGCAGGAAAAAATCTTTATGGCAACAATATGCCGACTTTTAAGCTTTGAATCCTCTAACGCATCATCACATGAAAATCTTTGTCCCCATAAAGCTTCTTTAAGCGTCAAAAAGGTGGAAATCAGATGGAGCTAAATCCGGACTATAAGCTCTCTCAGTTTCTCAGACACGACCGGTTACTCCTTCTCCCACCCTCACCGCTTATAACCAAAATATAAAAGTGCGGAAATATATAAATATATATTTAATTACTAATTCCTCATTTACGCCCATGCAGGCCAACTTCCTGCCCATCTGAGCGTTCATCTCAGTTCAAGCAGGGTGGACAGGAAGCGCAGATGTGGAACAGGAATGACATCCTGACTCAGTTCCTCAGGGAGCACCGCAGTCCCAGGGACAAAGGGACCTCTGTTCTGTTGTGTGATATTCGGCTCTAAGAGGCACCTCAGAGAAAGTCTCACTACAGGTTTCATCCAACCAGGACTGAAGAATTATAAATGAGTTAAAACCAGCTCATTCTTGGCTTTTAAATCTGGGATCGATTCTTTTCAAAACTGGATAGTACTGAATTTTACCCTGTGTGATTCTCATTTCACTGTACTGGTACTTTATCCTGGTCAGGGTCACGGTGGGTTTGGCTGTAATGGATGCAAGGCAGGAATACCCAGGATAGGATGCCAAACTATCACAGGCCTCAGCCACCCCCCTCTCAGACGCAGCCAATCGTGTCTGTATGTGGACACCCGTTTGGCCACTAGCACCGCTGGGGATTCAAACCCTGGATCCCAGCAGCTGTGGGCTAGCATAATTTATCACTAGTGCAATTTTAATCAAAAACAAACAAACAATTGGAGAAGTTTCTAGTTCATCGAGCACTGGATGTTTTTTAATTGCTAAACACAACCAGACTACTGTTGCTAGCCAGCACGTTTTTGGCTGGTAACAACGCTGGATGTGTTAGCTCTAGAATCTGTCTTGCATTAGCTGGTACTAGCAGCTAATCCATCTTAATTTGTTCTGAAGAGACAAAAGGAAATTGGAGTACCTGTGAGACTCCTCACACACCGTCATTCATTCATTCACAGTCTGTTTAACCACAGCTGGGCAAAATGCAGGATACACCCCGGACAGGTCAGTCCATTACAGGGCACACACACACACATTCACACACTCACACCTAGGGGGACTTTAGCATCTGCATGTCTTTGTACTGTAGGAAGAAACCTGCACAGACACGGGGAGAACATGCAAACTCCACACAGAAAGAATTTGGAAGTGAATCCAGGATCTTCTTCTACCTACCAGGCAGCCGTGCCGCCCCATCTGTAAACATGCTTCTTAACACCATATGGTTTGAACATGCTCGTGCTCTGTTTGTCTTGTCGATATTTCTGGCAGTTGGTTTAATATACATGTAGAACACAACTACAACTGTTCAACCGTGCACCAAAGAACATTTGGGGTGGAACCTCCTCATTTAAGCTTAAAACCTAGAAGTTTAGTGTTTACTTGGATGTTAAAAATTTGCTGAATGAAGCTCATTTGATCTAATCAGAAGCTTTGTGAGGAAACTCAGCACAATTATAGAGGACAGGATATACTGTATCTCCCATCCTGATCTGGAGCCACAGTTGCTTTAGCTTAGCATCTATATTTGATTCCTGGACATATCACTGTGACAAGAACGTTGGGTTAAGCCTGATCTATACTGAAATGCAAATTCATTTCATTTGATTTAACCATGGAAACGTACACTACAGAGCCAAAAGTATTTGGACACCTGACCATGAGCTTGGTGGACAGCCTGTTTCAAACACAAATGCTATTAAACTAGAGTGAGCTGTATGAGAACTTTTCAGCTATAACAACAGCCACTCGTCTGAGAAAGCTTCTCACAAGATTTAGTTAGTGAAATGATGAGAGGACAGCATTTGGACATTCTCTCAGCATTCTCTTTGGAGAAGGATTCTCACAAGACTTGTACTTGTTAGAAATGTCTGTAGGAATTTGAGCCCATTCAGTCAAAGAGCATTAGTATGGCTGGGCTCTGATGTTGTTCAAGAAAGCCTTAGATGATGTTCCAATTTATTCCAGAGCTGTTCAGTGGGGCTGAGGTCAGGGCTCTGTGCAGGACACTGGTGTTTCTTGGGTTATAAACCGAGTTTTTCTCTATGTCTTTATAGAGATAGAGATAGAGTTTGTAAACAGGGGCACAGTCATGCTGGAACACAAAAGGGCCTTCCCTAAACTGCTGCTGCATAGCTGGGATAAATGATTTAATACATGTTAGCAATTGTAGTGGCTGAAACACATGAGAATCAGAATTCAGAAGGGGTGTCCCAATACTTTTGTCCATATAGTGTATTAGTACTATTTTCCTGAACAGAGGACATACAGGATATCCTGCCCTCAGCCTGCACACAAAACGGGTTTCCTAGGAGAGGCATTTTGTCCACTAACAGTAGTAGGTCGCCACCCTTCCTGCTATTACCTCAGCAAATTAAGGAAATTATAAATTCCTTCACAAATCAGTTAAATTAAATGTTTGTCGTTTTGTGGTTTATTTCATTACTAGAACAGCAACAAGCTGTGTCAGAGCCTCTGAATGTTACAGAAGCATGTATGGCAGGCCTTTGTATTGCATCCTACACCATTCGGTTATGATTTTGATTATTATTGTTTATTAATAACTAGATTCATAAAAAGTGTTTGATTTAACACTGGTATTTAGCCACCTGGGTGGGTATTACTAAATTACATATTGTTTGTTTTCATATTATTCTTATTATCTTGTATTTTTCCCCATTTTTAACAGCACTCAACATATTACTGCCCCCAGTCAAATTGTGTCATATTGTGACAACCAGTTCTCGGTTCTGCACTATCCCTGTTCATTACACTTTCTCCTTTGAGGGCTGCAGATGTCTTTGTTCCTCTTATTGACTACTTTTTCTGTTTTTAGGACACATAATTTATTTGTGTTCGGGTATTGTTCTACCTAGTTTAAGAGTTTTGCACTTGGGTTCATTTTTCTATTCTCGCAGATGTGGGGCTTCACCTTGTGAGATGTAACCCGTCCCATTACAAGTTTGCATATCAAGTGTCATGCACAAATGATTTCATTTAGAATCTCAGATGTGCTCTCTGCCAACCAGGCATCCACACAGACATAACTGTCTATAACTGATAACTGAGTGGATGACCAACGTCCTGCACTGTATTGGTGTCCATGCTCTGTATTTCTTCCTTGCGTCCAGTGTGCCCTGACCAGGATATACCAGTTCACAAAAAAAAAAATATATATATATATATATATATATATTATATATATATATGTATATATATTACTTTTAAAGGTAAGATAGGTTCAGTCAGTCTCAAAACCACAGGAAAATGTTTGAAAGCTTGTCAGATGTGCTAACCAAAGTAATGTATAATACATACATATGACTTGTAAAATGTCTTTCAAACATCATGCTTTAATTCTGTCATAGTTTTCTATTGCTATCACACTTATACAGTACTGTAGCATACTATTCAATAGCATAGGAAGCTTAGGACAGAGCCATTCAGTCCAGGGTGTGGCCCTACACTCTTCAGGAAACATCCTGCCAAAACTTTATACCACCCCCCCCCACACACACACACACACATAATCCGTTTCAACCATTTAATCTTTATATTAGATTACATAATGGGCTCATGGTGGAGCACTGGGTAATGTTGTCGCCTCTGGAGTTTGCATGTTCTCCCTGTGTCTGTGTGGGTTTCCTTGGGGTGCTCCAGTTTCCTCACACAGTACAAAGACATGCAGCCAGGCCAACTGGAGATACTAGAAATTGCCCTAAGTGTGAGTGTGTGTGTGTGTGTGTGTGTGTGTGTGTGTGTGTGTGTCTGCCCTGTGATGGACTGGCCTTTCGTCCAATGAATCAGAGCCACCACACTTAACCCTGACCAGGATAAAGCAGGGGTAAAACTGACAATGAATAAATGAATGAATGAATGAATGAAGTAAAGGACAAAAGAGCTTCTTACTGAAAGTATTGTGCAGTAGTGTGTTGTTTAGTGCTCATGTATAAATATAATATCAGTAATATCAGTATAAATATTTAGATTTTTATGAAGCCAATAGTTCAGTATATTTCACCTTTTACACACAGAGCAACTACACATTCACTGTGAGAAGGAACACAAAGAAATTTCAGATATAGCAAGAAAAAACCACGAACTTTTACATCTTTAACTATTCGTTCCTTTACTTTTACTCTATCGATTTATCCTGATCGTGCTCGCAGTGGATCCAGTGCCAGTCGAAAACACAAAGTCCAAAGCCTGAATGCACCTTGGGCCACACCCACTCATTCACTCACTTTTTCACACTAAGGACAATTTAAAGTAGCCACTCCACCTTTTGCATGTTTTGAGAGGACAAGTGGAAGGAGACTAAAGTACCTGAAGCAACTCAAGAGAGAACATGCCAATCTAAAACACAGGGTGTGAGGCATGAATACACCTTGGACAGGATGCCAGAAGAGTCCATTTCCACACCCATTCATTCACTCACTTTTTCACACTGAAGACAATTTAAAGTAGCCAGTCCATCCTCTGCATGTTTTGAGAGGTGGAACACAAGGGAGAACATGTAAAACTCCTTACAGTTTTAAACCCAGGTTGCACCCCTGCACCGCCCCGGATCTCAACTGACTCCGAGGTTTCTGCTTTAACTCTATACATACTATAAAATACCTTTATTATCAAATATGAACTTTATTTTCTCACATGTTCTCGCTGTTGACGCTCCAGCTCGAGCTCTCTCTGTAAAGTGAGCGCGCGCTCCTCCGCACCGTCCGCCTGCGCGTGCAGAGCCTGGATTTTCCTCTTCACCGCATCCAGAGACATCACACCCACTGCTGCAGACATTATTCTCTCTATTTCTCTTTATTTAATATAAAAGATGTGTGTTTCTATACAAAAGTACCCGCAGTGAGTCGAATACAACCCCACGCGTAAATAAAATAAAATACAATAAATAAGTCACGGTATTAAAAAAAAACTCTATTTTAAGATGAACTAAACTCTGCAAATCCGGACTAAAACTCTTTTGTGTCCTAGTTGCGCCTATAAACTCACAGTAAAAGTTGCCCCTAATGTTAAAAGTAACTAGTCCAGTGTGAGTGAAGTTTAGTTTGGGGATGAGCTGCTGCGTGTGAGAGAACTGAGCGCACAAAAAGAGAAAAACCAAATCCGCTTCAAAACGTCACAACCAACCCGACTAATAGAAGCACTGCATTCATGCCACGTCATAAATATGTTAAACCTGGGCGGGTTTAACATAAAATAATACACAAGATTTATATTTACACACTTTGGTTACATTTATGACAGGACAGGTAGTTATTCGTTACACAAGATTCAACAGTTCACATGGACAATTTTGTATCTCCAGTTCACCTCACTAGCATGTCTTTGGACTGTGGGAGGAAACCGGAGCACCCGGAGGAAACCCACGCAGACACGGGGAGAACATGCAAACTCAACACAGAAAGGACCCGGACTGCTCTACCTGCTCTACCTAAACCCAGAACCTTCCTGCAGTGAGGCGACAGTGCTACCCACCAACCACCATGCCGCCCTAATATACAGTTCCAATACAAAACCCTTATAATGATCTTCGCATCTACAATAACAATGGAGGTCTCTGCTGACTCAAAAAATTAATGCACTATATGACCTAAAGTATCTGGACACCTGACCATTTACATTTTCGGCATTTAGCAGACGCTTTTAACCAAAGCGACTTACATTTATGACTGAACACGATTTTTGAGCATTTGAGGGTTAAAAGCCTAGCTCAGGGGCCCAACAGTGGCAACTTGGCGGTGGTGGGGTTTGAACTGGCAAACTTCTGATTACTAGTCCAGTACCTTAACCACTGAGCTATCACTGCCATCACTGACCAAGAACTTGTTGGGTATTAAAAAAATCTCTATGTGATCTTTTCAGCTAGAACAACAGCTGCTCTTCTGATAACGCTTCTCACAAGACTTGTACTTGTGAGAAGCATGTCTGTAAAAACTTGTGCCTATTCAGTCAAAGAGCATTAGTATGGCTGGGCTCTGATGTTGGTCAAGAAAGTCTCCACTGATGTCCCAGTTCCGAGCTCTTCTTTGTGTCTTTATAGTGCTTGCTGTTGCACAGGGGCACAGTTATGCTGGAACAGGACAATAGAGTGACATCTGAGTGATTATTTCAGCTAGAACAACATCCGCTCTTCTGAGAAGGCTTCTCACAAGACTTTAAAGCAGGGATTTTGGAGCGATAAATGCGGCCGTGCCAGTACGTCCATGGTTATTTAAGCAAGACAACTAAAGGTCTCATTCTACACATGCTACACGACTGGGTTTGTAGACAGAGTATTTGTGCTGGACTGGCCTGCCTGCAGTCTGGATCTGTATCCTGTTGAAAATGTATGGTGGATCATAAAGAGGGGAATCAGATAACAGCGATCATGGGCTGTTGAGCAGCTGGAATCTTATATAAAGCAAGAATGGGCCAAAATTCCTCTCGCAAAACTGTAACAATTAGTTTCCTCAGTTTCCAAACGATTGAAAACTGTTAATAATTGTAAAAGTGACGTAACACAGTGACAAACACGCCCGGGCCGTAGCTTTCTACAATTGTTCAGATTTCCAAAGTACAATTAATTTGGTCACGTTGGACATATTTTTAATACTGTTAATTAAATAAAGTTTGTAGAGCATAAACAAATGACCGTTTTTTATTTTTACTGTTGGAATGAGGTTTGTACCTGAACTTGCCAAATTTCACCTAAAAACCCTAACAAATCCAGGACTGTTTTATTTTAATAAGATGTGACAGAGTGCAGACTGTGGCTGGTAAGTTAAATCCTGTTATACTGAAGAATAACACAGAGAATAAACTCGGAGCTGTTGCACTTTTAGAATGAATAGTCCGTGGCCGGAGGAAGCTCTGATTTCATTGCTTACAGGAGTGTGGTCTTTTTTTCGTTTGTTTTGGCTGGATTCTTCGCATTCCTAAGCTGCTACATGGCGAGTCTCCCCCATACACTTATCAGTAACAGGCATGCACAGAAAAAAAACCTGGTCATTCCCCCCTTAACCAAAAACGTCCTTGAAAGTCGTGTTTCCTGTGAGGAATTTCTTGCCTTCTCTTTCTGGCCTCCTGGTTAGCAGTTGGAAATGTGAATGTATAATTAGTTTACGGTTTCTCCTAATTTATGACATGTGGTGCTGCAGCTGCTGGAGATGCTGGAGTCAAATTCTCCAAAGAAAGTTGTGCAAACAGAAGCATTATCCTTTTCCACTTGCAGTGAGTTAATAACACAGAATAAAAATTGATATGAACAGATATGCAATCTTAAACTATGGTCCTCAAGTTAAGGCATTTTGCCACAAGTAGATAACAAAGGAAATAATGCCATCCCTGCCATGTGGAAAGAAAAACCAGGTATGCTCCTAGGCTCAAGATAGTTAAATCATTAACCTCAGATGTTTACACTACTCAACAATAACATTAAAACCACCTCCTTGTTTCTACACTCACTGTCCATGTTATCAGCTCCACTTACCATATAGAAGCACTATGTAGTTCTACAATTGCTGACTGTAGTCCATCTGTTTCTCTGCATGCTTTGTTAGCCCACTTTTATGCTGTTCTTCAATGGTCAGGACCCCCACAGGACCACCACAGAGCAGGTATTATTTAGGTGGTGGATCATTCTCAGCACTGCAGTGACACTGACATGGTGGTGGTGTGTTAGTGTGTGTTGTGCTGGTATGAGTGGATCAGACACAGCAGCGCTGCTGGAGTTTTTAAACACCTCACTGTCACTGCTGTACTGAGAATAGTCCACCAACCGAAAATATATCCAGCCAACAGCGCCCTGTGGGCAGCGTCCTGTGACCACTGATGAAGGTCTAGAAGGTGACCGACTCAAACAGCAGCAATAGATGAGCGATCGTCTCTGACTTTACATCTACAAGGTGGAACAACTAGGTAGGAGCGTCTAATAGAGTGGACAGTGAGAGGACACTGTATTTAAAAACTCCAGCAGCGCTGCTGTGTCTGATCCACTCATACCAGCACAACACACACCAACACACCACCACCATGTCAGTGTCACTGCAGTGCTGAGAATGATCCACCACCTAAATAATACCTGCTCTGTGGTGGTCCTGTGGGGGTCCTGACCATTGAATAACAGCATGAAAGGAGCTTACAAAGCATGTAGAGAAACAGATGGACTAAAATAAGCTGATAAAATGGACAGTGTGTGTAGAAACAAGGAGGTGGTTTTAACGTTATGGCTGATAGGTGTATAAATTTAATGTCAGTCTAAAATTATACTCATGGGAAAACTGAAACCTGTAAATTAGATTAATTATGGTTCATAATAAAGTATAACATGCACATTTTAATACACAGTTTATCATTTTGATCAGTTTGTGGACTGTTTGTTCATACACTATATGACCAAAAGTATTTGGACACATGACTATGGACATCCCATTTAAAACACAAACTGTTTTATTATACGTAGTGTGACATCTATGTGATTTTTTTTAGCCAGAACAACAGCCGCTCTCCTGAAAAGGCTTCTCACAAGACTTTGAAGCATATATGTGGGAATTTATATAACTGGGCTCTGATGTTGCTCACAAAAGCCTCAGTGATGTTCCAGTTCATTCCAGAGCTCTGTGCAGGCCGCTGGAGGCCAAAGGGGCACTGTCATGCTAGGACAGGAAAGGGCCTTTACTAAACTGTTGATGAAAAGTTGGAAGCATATCATTTCCTTTATATAATTGATTTATTATGCCTATTAGCAATTCTAAATCTAGAAGCAGTGTTTCAATACTGTTGCTCATATACAGTATGGTGTGTGGTGTGTGCTGGTCTTAGGTCATGTGCTATATATCCTCTTCAACACCTCATTGTGAGACTCGTAAAAGTGAGAGTCACTGCTCACATCTGTTTAGTGTTTCCAGCCCTCCATATTAATATTATTAGAAACACACAATGAGCGTTTATAACAATTAGACACATTAAATTTAAATGTTCTTGAAATAACAAGTACAACATCATCAATTCTATCAATTCCATAAATATTTCATTGATGTTCCTACACTTCTTGGTCGTTCTTTGCCCCTTAAAGCAGATAATAGCATTAGGGCACTCAGTGGTGCAGCAGTATTACGCTAACCCACCACTACTGAGATCTGGGTTCCAATCCAGGCACTGCTACCAGCCAGCCGGGTGTCTACGCAGACAATGATTTGCTATGTCTGAGGTGGGATGGGGGTGGCCAAATCACTGTCCGGGGTGTTAGGAGATTAAAGGCCTTGCTCAAGGGTCCAACAGTGGGGCTTGAACCAGGTACCTTCTGATTACTAGTCCAGTACTTTAACAACTGAGCTACTACGGCTTTGGTCTACACGTCATAACTCATCATATAAACCTAGACAAACCTTTTATGGATTCCCTACAGTCAGCAGGCAGGTCTGATTGAATGAATCATCTGAACAGTGCTGGATTTTTGGTGAGCTCATCCTTACTGAGCGGTGAACAGGAATGTATCATGTGCACTGCTTCTCACGATGATCCACAGCTAATCAAAGAAAGCTCACAGCTAGTAGCTTAAATACCAGCACTGAATCATCCATATACGTCGCATGGGAACATCTGTATGGAATTCACGTCCACCTACTGTGATTAACAGCTGATTAACAGCTGTGTAACTAAACCACACTGATAAACATGTCCACCATTTTAAACTAACATTAACTTTGTAATAAGCTAATGGAACTCAGTCCAGTTTCAGTGTAGGTAAAGAAAGATACACATTATGTTTTAATCTGTCTGTTTTTATTGTTTTTATCAGTATTTTTTAACATTAAACTGTAGGGTTGTTTTACTCACATCAGCAGCTTTCTTCTCAGAAAGTTCCAGTTTGTCCTGGGCATCTTTCAGGGCCGTGGAATACTTATCCAGTTCATCTTCAGTCTGCTTCAGCTTCTTCTGCAGGGCCATCAGCTCATCATCCAGCTGGAAAACAAATAATACATACAAATGTGTAAATATACATCGATGAGGCATAACATTATGACCACCTTCCTAATATTGTGTTGGTCCTCCTTTTGCTGCCAAAACAGCCCTGCAACTGCGATGCTCTGTGTATTCTGACACCTTTCTATCAGAACCAGCATGAACTTCTTCAGCAATTTGAGCTACAGTAGCTCGTCTGTTGGATCGGACCACACGGGCCAGCCTTTGCTCCCCAAGAGCATCAGTGAGCCTTGGCCGCCCTTGACCCTGTCGCCAATTCACCACTGTTCCTTCCACTGACCACTGCAGACCGGGAACACCCCACAAGAGCTGCAGTTTTGGAGATGCTCCGACCCAGTCGTCTAGCCATCACAATTTGGCCCTTGTCAAACTCGCTCAAATCATGGTCATAATGTTATGCCTAGTCGGTGTATATATTATTCACAGTTTCCTGACATCTACTTCCACTACTCTTATACATCATATTTCATTAAAGGGCCTGCTAGGGCTTTTGGGGTCACCAGACTGCGACACCTTCATGCACTTTACCTGATACTACTGCCTGAGCTGGTCAGTAACTGTTTTTAACTATTTTAATGATTAAAGCTACGTATTAGCGCTGATCTAAATGATGTTGCATGAGCTTGGTTGGCTTCTTCCAGTTTCATGTGTTAGTCCTCACACTTTCAGACAGGTAGGTGCCATCTGGGATGGCTATGGTATAATGGTCAAGAACCCATCTACACCTTATACCCAAACGTATGTATACACCTGACCCTGAGCATCCTAGTTCATAACCATGGGTATTCATTGAAGTGAAGCTTTAACAGCCTCCACTCATCTGGGCAGACGTTTCACAAGATTTACATTTACATTTTCGGCATTTGGCAGATGCCAGTATAAGTTCTAAGCAATTGAGGGTTAAGGGCTTTGATCAAGGGCCCAACAGTGACAACCTGTCAGTGGTGGGGCTTGAACCAGTGACCTTTTGATTGCTAACCACTTAACCAATAGGCTACACTGCCCCTTTTAATTACAGCACTCAGTATTCCCAGGCGGTCTTCCATCTAAGCACTTACTAACTCCAACCCTGCTTAGCTTCTGAGATCGAACCAGATCAGGTGTTCTCAGGGTGGTATGACTGTAAGATTTGGAGTGTGTCTGCAAGAATTTGTGTCCATTCAGTTAAAAGAGTTTTTTAAGTTAGGCACTAACCTTAAATTGGAGGGGTGTTCACATACTTTGGGCCATATAATGTACACAGAGTTTATAGACTTGTATTGGTGTGTGTATTTAGGACGGCTATTGTATTAATGATACTGTTAAGTGTCAGTCTTTAAAAATTAAACATTAGCCGATAGTTAATTCAGTGTGTTTGGGACCCTCTGCTCTCGGTAGCCCTGTGATATACGGTAGAACATTCCATTAAAGCACTCATGCCAGTCAGCAGTAGAACAAAGACCAGGACTGACTGCCACATCTACATTCTTTGATAACCTGAATTATTTTTAGTCCAGGGTTCCAGTCTGTGTGGTATGCACGGTTGTCAAACACTCTGTGCTAATCTCTTTCTAATCAGTTAGCGGTGTTCTTGTAGCACTCGTATAAGAGCCTGTTCAGTTTTCCTGGCAGCTGAATTGGTATTTGCTTGGTAGTTTATTTGCTAGTCTGTGGTTTCTGTATTCCAGTTTTAGGTTAAAAATTAACTTTCTAAAATACGTTGTTTCAGTAAACAACAGAATAATATGCTTTAGCATAATACAGATCCTAGCCATTTATCTGGATTGTTTTGCCTAAAATGCTTGACAGTGGTAGCTCAGTGGTTAAGATACTGGACCAGTAATCAGAATGTTGCCTGTTCAAGCCCTGCCACCACCAAGCTGCCACTGTTTGGCTCCTGAGCAAAGTTCTTAACCCTCAACTGCTCAAACCCCTGATTGTAAGTTGCTTTGGATAAAAGTGTCTGCTAAATGTCGTACATTTAAATGTAATTAATCAGAAATGTTTCTGCAGCTACATGGGCTGCGTCAACAATCTTAAGGTTTACGGATAGGAACCACCTACTAGTGTATATACTAACTGTCAGTCACTACAAACATCTCCAGGACACAGTAAGAGTGAAAAAATAACCTAAATATAACATAACTTCAGTAATATGCACATACTGATGCTTTTATGACTACTAACCTGCAACCTGTTTTCGCTTCATAATTCTGATGCCTGTTTCACTCGAGCTGGAAGGAACCAAGTCCTTTAAACGAGGAGAGCTTTAGCCTTTATACATTACAAATATACATTTGATATTTGTTTTAAGTCGTAAGCATTTGTAAATTAAAGCTGCATTAAATACATTTTTGGAGAGATAGAAATTTCCAGATGTATTTGGTGGCGTTTTATTAACTCAATATTTGTGTTGTGCACCGTGTGGTGTAATTGTAAAAGCTAAGCTTTGCCTAAGTTCTGCGGTTCGAATCCCAGGCTGGTCTCACAGATACAAAAAAGTGCATGGCAGTATGTGAACCTAGCCAAAGGGAGAACAAATATCAGTGCACCCTCAGTGCTGATCCACAGCCCGGATAAACAGGAGGATCGTGTCAGAAATGGCATCAAGTGTAAAACTGCAACATATCAAATTTACAGACTAATGTATTAATGCCTAATGATCCTCAACGATCCCTAATAGGAGGAGCTGAATGGAATCATCATCATTTGTGCTGTGCACCTTTTTCCCTGTAAATTAATCAATCAGTGCTAATGTAAGAGTCCCACATTTCTGATTTTAAATTAATACATATACATATATAAATATATTTTGACTTATTCTATCTATAAATGTTATGGATTCCAGTTTATTACTGTATTTTTCCAGAGACTGGACTACTCTTTGTTTTTGTGTGTTACTATTGCATTGATACAATGTGCATGTTTACCACTTTGTTATTGTTGTATGTACTGCTCCAGTGGTTTGGTCTTTTGTAGTAAGTATAGTCACACATTTTAAACAGTTAAAGATCAAATTTCCAAATCTTGGAAATTCATTCTAAGTGAGCATAATCCAGCAGGTTTTCTGTTCTTTTCTCAGTACATGTTGAATTTGTTGTTTGTGGTATAAAGATGCATGTAAATCACAAGTCATAGTAGAAACATCCTTGAGAAACACCAGTGTAGACAGGTAATAACAGTACACATGGGTGTAGCTACTAATTTTGGGCCCAAGTTTTGTTCTGGGCACCCACCCATCTTTAAAAATTGTGGTCATCCCCAGAAATATCTACACCTTTCACCCCACTAGCCCTGAAGTAACTGACATATTAGTGGCTTTTATATACTATTTGGCACTTATACCACTGAAACTTAACGTCTGTTTCTCTCCATACCTGTTTGCATCTCTCCTCAGCTGCTTTCTGCTCGGTTTCGGCCTGCTCAGCCCGGTCGATGGCATTCTCCTTGTCCAGCTTCAGCATCTGCATCTTCTTCTTAATGGCCTCCATGCTTGCTGTGTCAAATAAGCTGAGCTGTTTGTCAAAAATTACAGCAGACCCTGACCAGGCACCTCAGTAAGAGAGAGACACAGACAGAAAAGAGAAAAAAACGAAAGACAGACAGAAACAGAAGACAGAAGGAAGGAGAGATGATGTACACAGCTGGAGCAGTTCTGTAATGCCTGGTCTGACTGTCCTGAACCCTAGTAAAGTCAGCTTCGAGCTCCCTCCCTCTCTCTGCACCCCTTCGCTATACACCATTCCATATCAGCCTACTTGGATGGAGGAACGGCTTGGACCAGAAGTATTTCCAGCAGCTCGAATCCCCTCTCCTTATTTGGTGCTCCTGCATTTGGTTTAAAAAAGTGTTGGATGCTCAGAAAGGGAGGACCTGCTTCCAAATGTAAGCCCATTACTGAACACTGAAGTGGTGCAGGATGCTGATATAGAGGGTAACAGAGTGGATTGTTGAGTAGAATGGTAAATCCTGAAGGTTATAATTATATAAAGATTAAAAACTTTTATACAGGTTTATTGAAGTAGCTCTGCTCACTATGATTTGTGCATTACAGTGGAAAAATACAACTTGTGAGGTTCACATTTTATTACAGTGTAAACAATGGCCAGCTTTTTACTAAAACCATGTCACAATTATTACAATTCCTGCATTCAGTACGTCGTGCATCTTTCCTTTGACAACGTATATGGGAAAAATACACTGATCAGCCATAACATTAAAACCACCTCCTTGTTTCTACACTCACTGTCCATTTTATCAGCTCCACTTACCATATAGAAGCACTTTGTAGTTCTACAATTACTGACTGTGAGTGGACACGGTATTTAAAACTCCATCAGCGCTGCTGTGTCTGATCCACTCATACCAGCACAACACACACTAACACACCACCACCATGTCAGTGTCACTGCAGTGCTGAGAATGATCCACCACCTAAATAATACCTGCTCTGTGGTGGTCCTGTGGGGGTCCTGACCACTGAAGAACAGGATCACAGCAGGCTAAAAGTATGTAGCGAAACAGATGGATTGCAGTCAGTAATTGTAGAACTACAAAGTGCTTCTATATGGTAAGTGGAGCTGACAACATGGACAGTGAGTGTAGAAACATGGAGGTGGTTTTAATGCTATGGCTGATCAGTGTATGTGGACACCTGACCACCTTTATTACTTTCGAAAGGCCTTCCATAATACCTTTGTACGCCTGTTGCAAGAGGGCTCTGTCTCCACACTAAACCTGTCGATCATTGTGAATATGACTCAGTAATTCAACACATGAACTCAGTAATTAGGAGGGGTGAACACTTTTGATTACATCAGTCTGTGTTCCGCTGATGCTTTTCATTAGAAACGTTTGTGTAGTGTGAGCACAATTGTGTGCAGCTCTCCCACCCCAATCCAAAAGCTTTTGGGTCGAGCCTGTCATAACCATGGCAAAAACAGACTCTGTGCTTTGTAAACTGATATTGTGAGGATTTATACATTTTCGTTTTCAGATTCAACCACAGCTCAGTTTTAGCCTTTTGGGATTAGGTTCATTTCTGTTTGAGCTTCCTTTGAGTGTTTGTTGGCAAAATGTTTATTTTATTTGGACACTGAACCTGGTTTCCTGTCAAAAATCCAGTGGTGTCTACTAAAATCTCTCTGATGGTTGTGGTTAGGTGAAAAAAAGTCCTAAATCTGTCACGCCTTCCAAACTGTTTGTTGGCATCGAAGTGCAATCTGCTTCTGTTTCTCACAGACATGTACACCGATCAGCCATAACATTAAAACCACCTCCTTGTTTCTACACTCACTGTCCATTTTATCAGCTCCACTTACCATATAGAAGCACTTTGTAGTTCTACAATTACTGACTGTAGTCCATCTGTTTCTCTGCATGCTTTGTTAGCCCCCTTTCATGCTGTTCTTCAATGGTCAGGACCACCACAGAGCAGAGCTGGAGTTTTTAAACACTTCACTGTCACTGCTGGACTGAGAATAGTCCACCAACCAAAAATATCCAGCCAACAGCGCCCTGTGGGCAGCGTCCTGTGACCACTGATGAAGGTCTAGAAGATGACCGACTCAAACAGCAGCAATAGATGAGCGATCGTCTCTGACTTTACATCTACAAGGTGGACAGACTAGGTAGGAGTGTCTAATAGAGTGGACAGTGAATGGACACGGTATGTAAAAACTCCATCAGCGCTGCTGTGTCTGATCCACTCATACCAGCACAACACACACTAACACACCACCACCATGTCAGTGTCACTGCAGTACTGAGAATGATCCATCACCTAAATAATACCTGTGGTCCTGTGAGGGTCCTGTGAGGGTCCTGGCCATTGAAGAACAGTGTGAAAGGGGGCTAAAACAAGTATGTAGGGAAACAGATGGACTACAGTCAGTAATTGTAGAACTACAAAGTGCTTCTATATGGTAAGTGAAGCTGATAAAATGGACAGTGAGTGTAGAAACAAGGAGGTGGTTTTAATGTTATGGCTGATTGGTGTATTTACTAAATAATTTTGAGAGAAAAGATCATTTTGGTTTTGTAGCTACTGCTATAAAAATACAGCTTTCAACACTGAACATGACTTAGCTAATCAAATGCATTTGGCATGAGGGTAAAAATACCCAAATTAGATTTGTAAGTGAACTATTCCTATAAAGTTGTTACCTAATGAAGAATAAACTTATCATCACTGTAGGAAAGCTTCAGCTCTTGGTAATCTGTATAAATAGTCTGTGGGTGGAAGCAGTGTTTGACCCACAGGAGACAGATTGGCACTGAGAGCTGGAGATAAGTTGTGGAATGTCACACCACTCACTGACCGGCTACGACCTGATGTGAAGTGCTACCAGGAAAAGAACAAGATATCATTTAGAGTAAAAGACAGTTTCTCCTACAGCACAACAGCGTCCAGATTCAAACTTTTCACTTTTCACCCCATCTCAATGCCATGGTATTTGGGCTATAGTGGGTAACAAAAGCTCCCATTCCATTGCACACTACCCTACAGTACAATACGATACACATCCAAATCCAGAACTACGAATAAAATAGCTATTGTACAACTAAACGATTCCAGTTGCACAGTGATACCCATGAAAGTGAGAGTAGTTTTGTTTGGTTAGGATGTGATAAAACCAATAAATACCAATAAAAATAAAGTGTCTATTAATTGTTGTCATTTAAAATCATTTTAGTTTCTTATGTTCCTGATATAAATGAGAATATTATCTTAAAACTAATAATGGTGTCATGTTGGAATAGAACAAACAATGCACACACACGCAGAGATGGGTAGGCGCACAGGGTAAGGGCATCATGCACCCAATTTTATGAGGGGCAAGAACTGTAACCCAGTAGCAGTTTTAATAATAAATCTGTTATTTCTTCGACTACTATATTTCAATTTCTGCTTCGAAAAGCAAACCGAGGCCTCCGATCTGTCCTCACACAACCTGCCAGGTAAATGATCTCAGCTAACACCTGGAAATCCTAATGACGTGGTTCTACCATCTACAGACCTGTGTTTGCACCGTCCCAGCATGTCTGAGTCTTAAGACATGACGTGTTATTAGCCCCCGGGTTGTACACAGGTGCTTCCTCATGAAATCATTTCGGGAAAAGGAAACACACCGATGTGATTAGATCTCTGATGCACTGAGCGTTTATTTAAGTTGGATATATGAGTAAAGGTTTGTTCTGTGCTGTTCTGTGTAGTGAAATAATGTGGACAGCAGGATTCAGTCTCTGATTAAAATAAAACATGATAAACCTTAATGACATTAGATTAAAAGTAAAGCTTCTGTTGGGGCATTCAGGTGGTGCAGAGGTCTAATGCGCTCTTTATTTGTACCTGATCAGGGAAAAAGATAAATGAATGAATATGTACAGCAACAAAAAGAGGGTGTGAGAAAGAAAGAGAGAGGAATGAGAGAGAGGAATGAGAGAGAGGAATGAGAGAGTTATTTGGTGAGGTTCCTCCCACAGGAAGCCCAGTCTGGGTCCAGCGTGGCCTTTTATGGTAAAAAACAAAACCTGCTAAACGCTGCCCGGTGTGGGACGAGTGCTGACGGAACAGTGGAGCTCGCAGCAGCATAAACTTATTTAATATTACTGAAAGCAACTGTACTTCTATCTCATCATGTCTGTCTCACCCAAATTTCACACCCTTTTAATATAATTACAATATCAACACTTATAAAGAGAAATTTAAGGAGTAAAATGACAAATTGTCCCGTTAAATCATATAGATGTAAAAATACTTAAGCACATGACCTGCATGTAAATTTCAGACATAATTAATCAAGTAATATTAGTCTGCTTGGTTCCTTGGTCAACAAGGGTATCCAAATTTAGCACAGGTACTTGGATAGAATAAAAACAACCTCTAATGAGCAATCACTGATACTCGTGCACTGGAAAAAAAAGTAAAACACTGACTCTCATATGCATTTAGAGGCAAATTGAATTAAATTAGAAACTGGAAAAGAAACCCCACACATTTCCTGTACATGGGGAGAACATTGAAAACTCCTAACAGACAGTGAGTAGAGGTAAGGAAAGAAGAAAGTAATTCAGTAATATTTACATACCATGTGAAACAATTTATGCATGACAGAAGTCTGTTTAAATTATTGGTGTTTGGCCACCATGAGCCACTAGAACACCTTCATCACACCTTGGCATCAATTTCTTTCAGTGTCTGGATTTAGACGGATATAACATTATTCTTTTCACTGTTTGAATGTCATACTGCAAGTATCTGTAAGCACGTGCCAGAGTTGTGTGCAGTTCTACACAAAAGTTTAAGCCTGCATCATAAATCTCCTATGGGTGTTCAGTTGTGTTGAGATCTGATGATGTTGCCACAACTTATGATCTGCATGATGTTTATACAGTTCTCATCAAACCATTCACTTGTGCTCTGTGGACGGGACAAGACCACTTCTGTCAGGACAATAAAGGCCACAAACCTGGCTTGAATTGACTCACAACTCAGGACTAAAGAAAGACAAGGATCAAGCTGTATCTTTGTATTGCCACCGTATTGTCACAGTGGTAAAATGAACTTTCCCTGTTTGTCTACAAAGCTGAAAATCAACATTTTTCTTACTACGTACCGAAAACTGTATTTCCTTTATCTTTGCCCTTCCAACGGGGCTTTAGGTTAGGTTATGTTTTAGGACCATGTGTTTTACACTGGGGTAAATGTTTACCATAAAAATAACCTTTATAATTTCAGCATTTAGCAGATGCTCTGTTTAAGGTGACCTACAGAAGTGCTTCTTCAGTAAACATTTTTACTCTATACAGTAAACAACGGTCTAACAACACAATTCTGCTAAAACCCGTAAGCAAGTCCATAATAACAATATATGTTGGGGGGACACCAATATACTGATGTAAAAGTACAAAATAAACATATCTCACTCACTGGCTTTGTGTAATGTAAGGATCAGTCAGTGTTTCAATCAGTTGTTAAGATGGCAGGAATGTTTTAAAATGCCCCCCAATCCTGGTACATTGGGTCACCCGAATGTGAAGTGTGTAGGTAGTTCTTTTTTAATACGAACCTTGGTATGTTGCCAAGATAAGAATATCTGAAAATGATGGAAAATACAGATCAGGTAATAATTCAGATTAATTGTGTACAAGTGAACCGAACCACGAACAGACAGCATCGTTATGGTTCTTCACTGAATTGCTCTACCAACAGCGCCCTCTAGTGCCTAGTGCTTACACAAGAAAACGTGTGTGTATGTTTGTGTGTGTGTGTGTGTGTGTGTGTGTGTGTGTGTGTGTGTGTGTGTGTGTTTATATAGCTCGAAAGAATGTGAACAATGCACTCAAATACTGCATTCTCTCTGTGGGTTCGGTACCACAAGAAGAGAACACACCTTAATACTAATCATACCAGTGTTTGTAAAACACACACACACACACACACACACACACACACACACACACAAAATCACACACACACACACACACACACACACACTGTTAATTTATCACTAACAGCAAAAGGTAACTTTTGTTGTACATTTTCTGTACAGATTGTGTGTGATGGCACTGCTGCTACTATAGCAGTGCTATACCATTATACACATTATACACTTTTACCATTATATACCATTATACTCTTTGGCTTGATCCTAACCTACAATCTCTGTCTGTGAGGGGGTTTACATGTTCTCCTTCATGAGCTGCTATAACTGTTCTTAGAGGTAAAGTGTGAATGTTTGGCACCACTGGATGGATTGGTGCCCTCTCAATGGTGCCTTGCAACCAGTGTTTCAAGGTGATGCTGGAACCACCAGGATTCTAAATAAAATGTCAGTGAAAGTAAGTGAATGAACAGACAACACTAAATTGCTATCATGATTTAAAACATGTTTCATCAAACATGGTCCATCTGAAGGTAGCACCCCAGTACCCGCTTTGTGCCATGTTGTTTTTTTATTGTTGAGAATGTATTATAGTGTAGAAGGGCACTTTAAGTGCGCTTTTTGACTCCCTAAATCCATTTTAACTTTTATTTTGGTTTTTTGGTAAAGCTGATGATAACAGAGAGAGGCTGGTCCACTAAACCTAGAGAGTGTTTAGTACAACCAACAGAGGGCGTGGTGACACTAATAATAACAGTCTGGGTTACTGCTGAACTGGATGGTATAAGGGTTAGTTGTTGTTAGTTGTCTGTTTTTATTCTGATGTGTATATCGATTCCTCACACATGAAATATCCCATGGAGGACGGTGGTGACCACTGTGCAAGTTTACAAGATGCCCAAACAGACTAAGAGCTACTGAACCACATTAGGTTAATCTGGGCGTGTAATGAGGTGTCCACATGTCAACACTGAAGCCATTTTTGTTACAGGACTTCCAAGAACATTACGTGGATTGCATTTTCAGGGGCTAGTCGGCTACAAGCGACACGAGACAGAGGGAAATGAAGAAAAGCTGACCAGTCTGTGCAGCCAACCATCACAAAGCAATGGTAGCGTAGTGACATGACACAAACTCTTGAACCCTTCAGACTTACTTTCTCCCGAAAGCTTTACCTTACTCTCATGTAAACATTCACTTTGAACAAGTGGACAGAACCACACACAGACAGTATTGTTATGTTTCTTCACTGAATTGACCACTGAGCAAGTTTACAAGATGCCCAAACAGACATAAGAGCTACTGAAACACATTAAGTTACATTAATTTGGGCTTGTGATGAGGTGTCCACATGTCAACACTGAAGGTGCTGTTATGACAGGACTAAGAAGACGAGGCAGACCAAGAATTGACAGCATGATGACGTGGATTGCATTTTCAGGGGCTAGTCAGCTACAAGCGACACGAGACAAAGGGCAATGAAGAAAAGCTGACCCATCTGTGCAGCCAACCATCACAAAGCAATGACAGCGTAGTGACATGACACTTCAAACCCTTGAATTTCTCCCAAAAGCTTTACCTTATTCTCATGTAAACATTAACTTGGTTCTTTTAACTGTTGGAGCAGCTTGTTTGTTTATAATTGTAACATATGAACACTGTTATTTAGACACCTGACCATGAGCTTGTTGGACATCCCATTTCAAAAACAAATGGTGTTAAAATAAAGTGGCATCTGTGTGATCTTTTCAGCTATAACAACAACCACTGTTCTGGGAAGGCTTTTTAAAATACTTTGAAATATGTCTGTGGGAATTTGAGCCCCTTCAGTCAAAAGAGCATTTTTGTGGCCGGGCACTGATGTTGGTCAAGAAATCCTCAGTTGATGTTCCAGTTCATTTCAGAGCTATTTAGTGGGGCTGAGGGTTTCTTTAAACCAAGCTTTTCTTTATATCTTTATGGAGCTTATACTGTATATGTATATAACATAATTGGCTCAGTGGATTTTGAAGGTAAGTCAATCAGCAGTGTTTATGTTTAACGGCTTCACTTGATTTTGCCTCGTCATGTGAAATGACAGTTTACTGCAAAGCTCATCAACATTTCTTTAAACTCATTCCAAATGTCGGCCGCCCTTTATCTATTTTACAGCAGGTGTCTGTAAATGAAAACCAGAAGTCTGTAGGATCGATGCTTTTTAATCAATGTCAGACCCTACAGAGTGTTTAATGGCTAACCTGAACTAACTGACGCACATCCTGCTCAGACCTCAGTAGGAGGGAACACACAGACCTACTGTGGGTCAGTGAACTCATGGTGAACCCTCCAGCATAAAAGCATGGATGGAAATGTGGAGTGGGTAGGGGGCAGCATGTCTCTTGAACACACTGAGGAATCATTCCTACAACATTGTTTTTTTTTTGACAGTGAGAAAAGGTTAACATACAGTTTTTAACTAATTTTGAGTAAAATAATATGCACATGCTGACCTCTTATAAAATCTTTATGGCTAAAACAATATGGACACTGCTGCTAATTACTGAATTAGGGTGTTTTAGTCTCACTCATTCTAACAGGTACATTAAATCAATAATCTGCTCCCTTTTTTCTATTATATTTGATGCATTTTCTCCCATTTTTATTGTAGTCAATTTGTTTTCCGCTGCTGGTGGATCCCTGATTGCAGTCGAGGTGGGTATATTGCTGCTCACGCCTCCTCAGACCCGCATGCAGCCCTTAGCGGAACCTTTTTTCACCCATTCATTCTGCACAGGCGCCTCTCTATCCGCCAATCAGGGTCCTCACACTGTGTTTGAAGACCCCACCCACATAGTCCGGGCATCCCGCCCTGCAGGCACTGCCAATTATGCCCGCTAGATGGCGCCCAGCCGACCGGTGGCAACGTCGAGTTTCGAACCGAGGAGTCTCGGCACTGGTGTGCTGGTGGAATATCCCGCTGCGCCACCTGGGCGCCTAATAATCTGCTCCTTAACATTTCCTAACAAACTGTTCCACAACAGACCTCGTCCAACATCAGTGCCTGACCTTACAAATGCTCATTCAAATAAATGAGCACAAATTCTTACACTCCAAAATCTCGTGGAATAAATCTTTTGAGTGAAGGTGGGGCAACTCTAAGTTAGATATGGTTTTGGCATGTGTTGTCCTACACATTTGTGGTCAGCGTCCCACATACTATTAGCCATATAGTGTACAAAGAAGAACTAATAAATCTGCTAGTGCTCTAAGACAGTTTTACTTTAAATAATCTATGTTTAATTATTTATATTTATATAAATCCTAATAAATATTATTTCATGGTGTCATATTCTGGCTCTAGTGGTTACAAGCTGAACTACTTTAGCTGGAGTAGATCCCTCCTGGAAGTGTGTTTATAATGTGTTCAGCAGAAGTAGGTGTTTTGAGGGGGCGCCAATCCCTTCACTTTCACTCACTCATTCATACTCACTCACATCACACTCACAACAATGCAGACTAGCAACTCCACTAGCAGTGGGTAGCACTGTCACTTCACAGCAAGAAGGTCCTGGGTTTGATCCCCATGTGGGGCGGTCCGGGTCCTTTCTGTGTGGAGTTTGCATGTTCTCCCCGTGTCTGTGTGGGTTTCCTCAGAGAGCTCCAGTTTTCTCCCACAGTTCAAAGATGTGCAAGTGGGGTGAATTGGAGATACAAAATTGTCTGTTTACTACTGTTTCTGTCATAAATGTAACCAAAGTGTAAAACATGACATTAAAATCCTGATAAATAAATAAATGCCAGATGCCCTTCCTGACACCCCTCTCCTATTTATCCGGGCTTGGGACCTGCACTAAGGGTGCACTGATATGTGGCTAGGTTTTTTTTGTAACGTTCTCTGTATATGTGAGCCAAGCCCAGTATACAAACCCCCAAAACTCAGGTACTTCTACTATTATGCTACACAAGCTATTCCATCTACTGGTATGTTTTTGGAACTTGGACGAAAATCAGCTTCAACCACTTAAACAGAAACAATACTGAGTGTTTGTCTTCCCATGATGAAAGCATGCGGCATCCGTTCTGCAGACACACCGTATAGCAGGGTGCTCTGCACTGATGGGCTGGAATATCAGTCCCACTCCCAGGTGTGAATATAAAGAGAACAAAGCTGTGAAAACATCCTAACTGGATTTCTAAAGAATCTGTGCACTAACGGAGATCAATCATGTGATATAGGGGTGCGATGCAGCCAATACTAAGGTCAATCTGTAAAAAAAAAAGAGGGCTGCAACAGTAGGATTCAGAAACAACCAACAATCAACAATGTACATGTACAATGTACAGTACGTGCTCCTCTGTGTGTTGCTGCTGGTTGAGAAATGCAGTGTGCTGGGATTCCAGTGGTTTCACACTTTCACATGATGTTTCTACAATGCCAGCATGGCTGCTAAATGCTCGCACGTCATGATTTTATCGTCAAACGTATGCAAAACAAACTTTTTCGTGTGTCTCGTTGTCTTTCTGTGTCACATCACAGGTGCCATTGTAGACAACTGACCAGATTTCCACATCTTTGTTGTTGAAAGTTAGCTGTAGCATCAGGCAGACACTAAGAAAACGTTTCCATATGTCCCAGATGTGCATTCATGCCTGGCTTTACTTTAAAGAAATGCTTTGGCAAACGTTCACAGTTTCACCCCCTCAACTTAAAGGTAATAAATCTGCCAAGACATCTGTGCTGAGATGTTCTTCAGTTTTGTTATGCTTTAGATTGGTACTGGAGCTACACGGCTAACATAGCTAACGTAATCCAGGTATTAATGCAAAGTCTCATCTAAAGTAAATAACTGATTTACAAATTTGTAGTGTAAATGCATTTTCTTGTACTGAGAAAAAATAAAACATGTTTATAGAATTCTGTTACAAACTTATAATATAAAGCAGTTTATTTCAGTTCTGTTCATCACTTTTAACAGTAGGCATTTTTGCTACTCAACAAATTCTCCCTAAATTGCATAAAGAGGAAACCTTAAAAGGCAGCACGCTCAAAAGGGAACCCAATGTGCTAGTGTGTTAGGCTGCAGTGCCACCCAAGCCCCCCCATTACCTCCCTCCCCTTCCCGTCAGTAGTTGTACTGTAATGGGGCAGGTGATGCATTGTCACTGGGGCCAAGTAATACACCTGCAAAAAGTGAAAATAAACCCAGGAGGACACCCACGCAGGCACGGGGAGAACATGCAAACTCCACACAGAAAGGACCTGAACCGATCCACCTGGGAATCAAACCCAGGACCTTCTTGCTTTGAGGCGACAATGCTACCCATTGAGCCACCATGCCACCCTTGCCAGTCCATTACAGAGCAAACTCAAACACAGCAATTTTAGTACCTCCTATTAACCTGACTGCATGTGTTTGGACTTGTGGGAGGAAACCGAAGCACCCAGAGGAAACCCATGTGGACAGAAAGGACCCTGGCCACCCGGCCGGGGAATTGAACCCAGGTCCTTCTTGCTGTGAGGTGACAGGGCTACCCACTGTGCCACCGTGCTGCACATA
This sequence comes from Trichomycterus rosablanca, assembly GCF_030014385.1. Lineage (NCBI taxonomy): Eukaryota > Metazoa > Chordata > Actinopteri > Siluriformes > Trichomycteridae > Trichomycterus > Trichomycterus rosablanca. Next base: position 3,142,144 of record NC_086004.1, read on the forward strand.
ACCACAAATTGCTTCATTTAAAGAAAGTATGGTACAGTGGTAGCCTAATGAGTAGAGCTTTGAGCTACCAACTGAAAGGTTGAAAGTTTGAATCCCAGCTCTGCCATGCAGCCACTGTTGGGCCCTTGAGCAAGGCCCTTAACCCTCTCTGCTCCAGGGACGCCGTACAGTGGCTGACCCTGCACTCTGACCCCAGCTTCCAAACAAGCTGGGATATGTGAAGAAAGAATTTCCTTGTACTGCACACATGTATCTGTATATCTGACGAATAAAGGGATTCTGTTCTATTGTAAGTATTCAGTAAAGATGTGGACCTTTATTAACATGTTAACTCTAAACGAAGAAGTTTATAAAACTTTCATAAAAGTTTTATAACTGCCCCTGCATCTGCCCCTAAACTTTTCTTTTTCTAGTACATGCAGTTTTATTAACATTGTGATCTATAGAACTGCTCATGTGCTACCCAATATGTGGACAGATGAAATGTAGCAGTGCAGAAGGATTCATTTAACATGTGGAACCACATCTTGAATAAAAATTCTGCAGCACATGGTTCTGGAAGAAACGTATCTTTGTGTGCATTATGTGTGTCGAGGCATGAAAAAAAAACATTTGCAGACAGATGTGGCGGTGTGTTGGGGTGCGGTGGGGTGGATTTAGGGTTCGGCTCTGACCAAAGAGAATGGGAGAGTGAGGGTGGGGGCCAGAAAGGGTATTACATACATAGTGCACGTCGCTGTAAAGCCCCACAGACGGGCGTTCGCTGAGGACAATCCCCAGTGCATGTCTGACCTAACGTCCATTCTGTTGGAACTTTTTACAAGCGTGTCTCTGAGGACTTAGTCATTTAGGTCACTTCAAAACCTCTAGTGACGATTGCACAGCATTATTACACAACACAACTTTTCAGTTCTGACTCTGAATAAAGACTGTGAGCACATAGAACAGCGCTGGTTGGAAGTCACAGAAGGGGACAGCTGAGTGAGCATCAGGGAGCAACATCTCTCCTTTGTTGCAGCACTCACTGCAGACTTCCAAACTGCCCGTGGAAGCAACATGAGCACAATTTCAGTTTGGCAGGAGCTTCATAGACTGGTTGTCCGTAAACAAACAGCAGCACACACGCCCAAGATTTAATTGCATTATGAGCAAGTGTTAGCTGGAGATCTGGAAACTCATCAGTGCTGGATTATGAACAACCATTTTGCAGCCAGATACTAGGATATATAGCAATGAATGTAAAAATCTTTGAAGCAGTACGTCACTGAATGGAAATAGCAAGTGCTAAAGCGAACAGCATGTAAAACATCAGTTGCAGAACTTACTAACAGGTTCCAAACTGCCTCAGGAAGCAAAGCCAGAACAAAAACTATTTGTCCAGAACTTTATGGATAAATTTTGGGATTCCATGACCAAGCACATAGCATGCATGAACTAAAGTGGTGCAAATCACACTTCCTTTGGACTCTGGACTAGTCCAAACATATTCTATGAACAGACTACCTTTATAAATGCAAAGCTCCTGTTGTAAATGCACTAAAAGAAAAATAATAGGGTTGGTTTGAGGTGTTGTTGCATAAAATTACATTTACATACTCCTGCATACAGTTACACTGTAGAAAATTTGATGCTTCAAACTTTGAGTATAATTATGCCACAGTGCACCCTGAATAATGAAATGGTTAGGTAAATCTGGTGTGGAGAATTCTGTCCTGACTGAATGCTGACTATACTGTATATATGGCCAACTGTATATATGGGTGGTGGGGGGGGGGGGGATGTGAATGTAATGAGGTCTCTAAATACTTTTGGAATACTTGTAGTGCACATTATTGTAACAGTTTAAAACAAAACGTTCAGGTGTGTTTTCAATCACACACCGCTGACGTGAGCATGTGATACTCATCAACCCAAGTCAGTCATTAAGGTTTAAAAGTTGAAAGACTTCCAGCAGTTCCTGACTGTGGTTATGCCTCCAGTACATAAATGGCAGCCCACTGGAGGAACTGGACAAATGTTTTTTTTCCACAGCTTTCCACAGAGATGGCGGATCAGTGGGCCGCCTTTAAAGTCAACCAGCTGTTTTTTAAAAACGGCCCCCTGTCATTTGAACCGATTAATGAGACTTCTCAGTACAGTGTCTCTTTACAGGGTCCTTGTTTCTAAGTTTTGTATACATGAGCTGAAATATGTAGACAATGTAAAATCTGCCTGTTATTGTAATTAAATTAATCCTGGGGCTCGGGTTAGGTTAGGGTGGCGGAGAGGTCTGTTACGGTAGCTCACCATCGGCCGGCTGGGGATCTACACAGACATGATTGGCTGTGTCTTAAGCCCTGCAATGGATAGGCACCATCTCCAAGGTATTTCTGCCTAACACAGTCTTTCCCAGTGGAACCGGACATGCCGTGATTGAAAATTAAATTAAATTAAATAAAAGATGCAATTTGCTCATAGCTAAAGAACCAAACTTTAAATAGCAAACATGTCTTGGCAACTGTAATTCTGGCAAGCTGGAAATGATTAAAATTATGTACAATTTCTATAAATTGACAAATGTTTTTCAGATTGTGTTTATTTGATTCATAATTGGATCTTAATGTTCATTTGTTGCATCACAAACCTTTAATCAAAGCCCCATTAGCCATTCCTGTACATCTGTGAGTTTTGTATAAAACAGGACGTGACTTTTGTCAGAAGAAGCACAAAGTTTGCTTTTACCCCCCACCCTACCTCCCATTTGGTAGCTGTTGTGTGATAAAGAAGACTTAGTTTGTATGTGGATTATAATAGTTTATATTTCAAGAGTACAAAACATGGGATGAGTAAAAGGCAGCAGAGTTTGTTTTTGTCGATCCTGGCAGAACAGAACAACAATCGTAACACATTCTGTAGTTTATAGTTTAAGGGACCTAAAAAGTTTAAAGCCTAAAATACAAAAGGAGACAATAAAACCACAAAAACATCTAAACAGTGTTGATACATAACACTACTGTAACACTATTGGGTTGGCATTCCAGAAAAGCCTTCCTGTGCATAATATGTGCACATAAGCACTGTTAAAACCTGCAGTTTAAGCTTATTAAAACAAAAACTGTTCTGCTAAACCCCCTAATTATATTCCGACTGTAATCATGCGTTATCATATCTCTTTGTCGTCTAATCGCCACCTCGTCCCTGTGCTGAGTGTGCATTTTTTGCAATAATGGTCAGAGCAATCAGGATAGAAGAAGAATTCCCTCTCAGGGCTTTTGGGTGTTCCAGCCAGATGCAGTTACACCACACAGAGCTGCAAGTGGCATCAGAACTCATGTCCAAATTACAAAGCTGACATTTCAAAATGTAAGAGTGAACTGATTGTGAGCCCTTGTTCTTTCTAGGATACCATAATTGTGTACTGTACGCACATACTGTAATCAAATACTGTACTGCCGACTACACCAGTATAATACATAATGCACCAGTATATACTGTGTACTGCATACTGCACCAGTATATACTGTATACTACATACTGCACTATTATATACTGTATACTACATGCTGCACCAGTATATACTATTTACTGTATACTACACACTGCACCAGTATACTGTATACTGCATAATGCACCAGTAAATACTGTATACTGCACCAGTATATACTGTATACTACATACTGCACCAGTACTGCACCAGTATATATACTATTTACTGTATACTACACACTGCACCAGTATATACTGTATACTGCATAATGCACCAGTAAATACTGTATACTGCACCAGTATATACTGTATACTACATACTGCACCAGTACTGCACCAGTATATATACTATTTACTGTATACTACACACTGCACCAGTATGCACTGTATACTTCCTACTGCACCAGTATATACTGTATACTACATACTGCACCAGTATATACTGTATACTGCATACTGCACCAGTATATAATGTATACTACACACTGCACCAGTATATATACTATTTACTGTATACTACACACTGCACCAGTATGTACTGTATACTTCCTACTGCACCAGTATATACTGTATACTACACACTGCACCAGTATATATACTGTTTACTGTATACTACACACTGCACCAGTATGTACTGTATACTTCCTACTGCACCAGTATATACTATTTACTGTATACTGCATACTGCACCAGTATATACTATTTACTGTATACTACACACTGCACCAGTATATACTGTATACTGCATACTGCACCAGTATATACTGTATACTACACACTGCACCAGTATATACTGTATACTACACACTGCACCAGTATATACTGTATACTGCATACTGCACCAGTATATACTGTATACTACACACTGCACCAGTATATATACTATACTATTTACTGTATACTACACACTGCACCAGTATGTACTGTATACTTCCAACTGCACCAGTATATACTGTATACTACATACTGCACCAGTACTGCACCAGTATATATTGTATACTACTGCACCAGTATGTACTGTATACTTCCTACTGCACCAGTATATTTATACAATTTACTATTATTTACTGTTACATACTGTTTTAAGGTTTATTCTGACTTATGTATAAATTAAGCTAATGGTAATGCTTCAGATACCCCTATAGAACCATGTAACTTGATTTTGTCCTCAATCTGGCCCACATTAGCCATGAACCCAGTAGACCTTCAGAGACCAAAATTCTGCACGCAGATGGCTTTATTTGACGTACACACAAATATTTGTGAACAACGCTGGTGGCTTTTTATGTTTGAGAAACACAAGACCTTTTATTACTAGACAGAGACCAGTGTTTACTGTGCTGTTTACTGTCAGTAGCATTCATTTGGCATAAATCTTGATTGGGAATGTTTACATTCAGTAAAAAATACTGATAAGGCTGCGTTAAGAGGTGCTGCATATGTCCGAGATGTAAAGATTGAAGATAGCGTTCAGGCTGGAGGCCAAGCTGAGTCATGCTCATAGATGTTGGATGAAAACCAGAAATCATGTAAATAAAAGCGATGCTACATAATTGGAAATAGAGCAGCTCAGACTCCTGTTGAAACACTGGCTCAGGGCTTAAAGTCCTTTACTGTGATTTAGGTTCCTATTCACAAATGCATCACTGAACATAGTGGTTGTGAATGACTATCAAAAGCTGTGTTTTACCTAGTGTTTAATTGTTAATCCATATTAGACAGAATTATTATTATTTTTGCAAATGTGTATTTATTTGTTGTATGTGATGATGATATCTTTCGGAAATTATAAGATAGAGGTAAAATATCAAAATAAATATGCTTTGGTTATGAATGTTGTTAAAGAACTGTTGGCATTAGCAGTGAAACTTTCAGATACTAGGTTGCAGTTGCCAGTATAAGATTAGATTTTTTTAGCATTTACTTTTAACTATGTTCTACCACTGATAACACACACTGCTTTTGCTTTTTGTTGTGTGGTTGCTTGTACGAGCATTGTTGCTTTTATTTAGTTTGTTGCCATTTCTAGTCAAATAGGTTGGGTTTTTTTCCTTTGAGAATTTCCACACAATTCAAGTAAAGGGGGCACATAATAAAATTAGATCCCTTAAATTAATCTTGTTCTAGACCAACAGCGTTTTGCAGTAGAGAGGTTTTACATTTGATGCAAGCACTAGGCCAAAACCCGCTTTGTCAGTGGAAAAGGGGCTAACAGAGACCTAAACTTTTTAAAAGTATATATCAGTATCCATGGCTCTCGGGTGGTGCAGCGCCCCGTTACGCTAATGCACAAGCTCCAAATCTCAGAGGTTCTATTAAACACCAGACCAGTTGGCCAGATATGAATTGTAGTGGTTTTGATTACTTCATAATAAAATGAGCTCATCATCGAGGATTCCACTACTAGCAGTGTTCGCTAACACAGAGAAGAATACAAAAACTTTCAGTTGCTTTAACTACCCCTTTAAGTACCGTTCAGAAAGTTATCAAGAAGTGGAAGACGTATGGCACCACCCTTCTGTTTATTTATTTGTTTATTAGGATTTTAACGTCATGTTTTAAACACTTTGGTTACATTCATGACAGGAGAGGTAGCCACTCGTCACACAAGATTCATCAGTTCACAAGTTTAATATCAGACACAGTCATGGACACTTTTGTTTCTCCAGTTCACCTCACTTGAACGTCTTTGGACTGTGGAAGGAAACCGGAGCTCCCAGAGGAAACCCACACAGACACGGGGAGAACATGCAAACTCCACACAGAAAGGACCCGGACCACTCCACCTGGGAATCGAGCCCAGGACCTTCTTGCTGTGCCGCCCTATCCCTCCTGTATGATATGTGTTAGATAACTAGTCCATTAGTTTCATCCTGATCAGGGTCACAGTGACACAAAGCAAGGACTTACATTTATTGTGAGTCACCACACACTCAACCACTCACTTATACACTCGTTCCTGGGGGGCATAACAATAGTCGTGACCTGTAACAATTCTGGTTTTGTTTTCTTTGTCTTATAGATATATTATAGAAAATTCATCCTATAATAATGCTACATAAATAAGATAGACCAGTGCATCAGTGCATAAATGCATTGATTCTGAATTTAAAGAGACAGATAATTAATTATTTATGAAATGTTGGACAATGTTGCTTTTAGTCTAAATGACCTTCTGAATACAGCTGGTTAAACAGTATTGAGCTTGTTGAAGTAACTTAAATGCTTGTAAATGCTGACTTGGAGTGGTCCAAATATTATAATTTATGTATGTTATAACAATATTCAAGTTGATGAGAGTTAAATGTAACTGAGTTTGACAGAAAAATGTTATGAGATGCCTTTTGTCTTGTGTTTTTATTTTTAATTGGATTAATGTTAAAAGGTAAAGGAAATATAGATAAAAGATACTGAATGTAAACAAAAGCTCATGTACATATTTTGGAAAACGTTTATACAATGTGCATTTCAAACTCGTTCTAAATAAAGACGCAGAAGAGACAATACAGTAGAAAGTTTGTTATTTCATTGTTTCCCTCTCTACAGGGTTACTACATTAGCAGCTGAGGGTGGCATGAGGACATCGTGACACCGAGAGGCAGGCTTTAGCTGGCTAGCACTAGAATGGTTTACAAATAACTTTTTGGTTGCTCTGTGATTAATTATAGTAATTATTTTACTAATGGTCATTTGCTTTTAAGAGGTATGTAAAGCAGTTTAGAAATTCAGTCACATGAGCCATTGGCCAGTTAAATTTTTCAGTTGTAGCACAGGTGACTACACGTAGCTCCACGTAGCAAACCCCATTTAAATCACTAGAAACTTATATCAGTCACTCCAGTACCATACGCATTTTCAACTGTGTATTTATCACAAATTTCATTATTTCAATGAGGGTAAAGATGTAGAAATGTTTTAGACAATAATATAACATATTTAATATTCTGTTGCAAAGTAATGCTTTAATAGTGTGTGTCATGTATATGAAATGCTATTTAAAATGTATGTTTTTTTATAAACACACGTCTTCTCTACTTAGTGTCGGACCTGACTGCATTTTTCCCAACATGATCAAGCTTCCTAGTTCCAGTCTAAGTTCAGTGAGAGGTTGAGGTGTATTAGTGGCACATCTACTCAAGCATGTGGCTCTGATAAAGGCATGCTGTGTGTGTGTGTGTGTGTGTGTGTGTGTGTGTGTGTGTGTGTGTGTGTGTGTGTGAAAAGTGCACATATGTTTCACCAATTACATAATCTCTTCACGGTATGGCCAGTATGGTGAAGTGAATGGTTGGTTCAGAGCAGAAACCCCCACATTGTCCCCCTTCCCCCCACCGGGTCTGGTCAGGGTGGGGTTAAAATGGCTTCACTGCACTCTGCTCACTACTTTCTGGC